>NC_060268.1:115184560-115202524 GCF_021613505.1 Equus quagga
ACCCAGCCCCAGTCCTCTCCTAGGAGTTCTCCAGTAGTCCCGAGCCCAGCCCGTCAGTCAGTGGGGCCGGCAGTGGCAGCTGGCGGGCCGCCGCGCCATCTGGGATTCTCTCTGGGACCCTCCTGGCACTGTGGTTGCTAGGCGGGGCCTCCCCACCAATGGCAGGCAGAGGCTTTCCCTGCGGACTCAGGTCTGTAACTCTGGAGCTTCCCTCTGGGCTTAGGTGTAATTGCGGGGGGCTTAGGTAGGGCTCTGGTCACCTGTTTCCACCGTCGCTCCTCTGGTGTGCGCTCCCTCCTGCCCTAGGTGTGTGTCGATGTTCTGGGGGCGTCCGCTGGAAGAAAACCACTTGCAGGTACTGGGCTGTTCGGGGTCGGGGTTGGAGCGTTTTCACCTATCTCCACCTCCTCCCGGAGGGAAGCCCATCTGCCTTCCGATGTATAGCAGGTGGGTCTCTCAGGCATCCTGAGATGCTATATGGATACCCTTTGTTAAGCGATGAATGTCCAATTAGTTGTAGATATGAAGGGGGAGAGACAAAGAAGACTACTCACGCTGCCATCTTGGATCTTCCTCTTTGGTGGATGTTCTTAAAGCACACATCCATGAAGTTGGTTTTAAAAATTTGTTTCTTTTAAACATTTTTATTATGAAAATATTCAAACAGAAAAGGTGAAAAAATTATGTGCTGAACACCTGTATACACCCCATCTAGACTCTATAATGAACATTATGGTCTATTTGTTTTATTAAATACCTATCCATTTTTCTATCCCTTTATCCATCCATAAATCCATATTAATGAATTTTTTTTGAATTTTTATAGTTATTTGGGCCAGTGTTCATATTACAAAAGTTAAAAAGTCCATTGAGATACATTAATCATGTGGGTTTTTGTATGTCATTCAGAAAATTGCCAGAATATTGACAAATGTGTAACAATGTAGATGATTTGAATAATACAATTAATATAATTTGTCTGCTATAATATTTAATTAAGATACATGTTCTTTTCCAATACCCCTGGAAATTTTGACTATTATTACAAAAATAAGAAATATACATGCCACACTTTCTAAAAGGCAATGACTATGAAAAAAGAGTTCCTCCAATCTGATCTGTTTGAAAATAAAAGCAAAACCAAGGAAACAAAGTCACTTTTCTAAACAACTCTTGGCTATAGAGAACATCAATTAGAAAGTACAGACTATTTAGAAATGAAATATTGTGTCTAACTGCAAGTCAGAAGAATGTGCCTGCCTTGAAATATATTTCTTAGATAAGAAAAAATAAGGACTCAACTCAAGAGAGAAAAAAAGATAAGAAAAACAAATTTAACAAAAACAACATTAGTAGGAAGGACTCGTTAAACAACAAAAAAGCGCAAGTTAATGAAGATTAACAAGTGAAAGAAAAAGGATAATTCTTTGAAAATATCAAAATAGGTCACCTCTTGACAGTAGTCAGGAGAAAAAGAGAAGAATGAGAAACTCAGTGTGGTTCATGAAAGATAAGATGTTTTAAAATAAGAAATCGTTTATGAATGTGTTTAAACAACCTAGATGGAAAAAAAAAAATTCTGGGAAACTAAATTTCTAAATTTGATTCAAGAAGGGTCCAAAAAAATCCCAATGACTATGGAAGATATTGAAAATGTGTTCTCAAATGTATTACTAAAATAGTCACTATCTTTCAAGGAACTGATAATTTCTGTTATTTAAATTGTTTCAGAACACAGCAAAGATGAAACAATCCTCATCTTTTTCTAAACTGTGAACATAACCCTGATCCCACATTGGAAAAAATCAACAGCATAAAGAGGAAAACGTATAGGTTAATCTCACTCATAAACAAAGAAGCAAAATCTCCATTAAAATGTTAGCAGATTAAACTGTTCTTACAGAGTAGTAGGTCTGGACCAAGAAGGGTTTGTCCAAGCTGTTCAGGGATAGTTCAACAAAAGGAAATCTGTTAACATTATTCAGCATGTTACTAGGGTGGAAACAAACAAAATAACCTTGTAATCTCCTGAATGGATGGCTGAAAACACACTTGAGAAGCTGTAGAACTCTTCCCCAGGAGCAACTGCTGAGTGCGGACCTTGAAAAGGTAAACAGATGCCCCTAAATAGATGTGACAATAGTCCTTCACTCTTCCCGGGAGAATAAATGTTTCCAGGGTTAAATTAATGTTTTCTTTAAGCTCTGATTGTCTGAGTGATTCTGCCTAAGTCAGTTAAGAAATATCTTACTTTATCTTCAGCTCTTTATCTATATCTTGGAGATATTTATGTTGTTTTTTGAATTTTAAACAAAAAGGTACAGGGCCCACAGTTGTTGTCGCTCTGCTCTAGAAGTGGAGTCACAGGTTCCTGACACTCCAGGAGTTGCGTGCATCTGTGCCGATAGCTCGGAGGCTCTGGGTTCAGCTGGGAGAGCTCTCATTCCAAATGGAAGAATGTGAGCCGGGCCCCAACCCATACATCACACGTGGTCATACTTTGACCTTTCTCATTAAGTGGGGTAACTGGAGGATTCATATAAATGGTGTTTTAATCATAGCATAAGTTATTAATTTAAACCAGACAAAATCCCCTTGGGGCTTCTTCATTCTGTGTAGGGGTTTTTATAAACTTCTATGATTTTTCACCTAATTCTCCTTTGTTTACTTTTGTTGAGACATTGCACTATTTTATAATTTAGACTTTTTCACCTTTGGAAATAAACCAGACTTGGAAAAAAAATGTTTTCTCAGAATTTTGGATGAATTTAGAATGCTGTGTAATTATGAAATCAGGACTGCTAATTTGAGCAAGTATGATGGATGGAGCGTGCCCTGGGTCTGGGTCAGCACTGGATCTCAGTCCCAGGCGCTGGGAGTCCGGGGCCTCCTGGGCCACGTCTTCATTTTGAGCCCAGTGGACCAATCAACCTGGACTTTCATGGTACCCAGCACAGAAACACTGGGCTGAAAGGGACAGGTGAGAAGTCCTCACATATCTATTTATATAACATAACTATTTAACTGTTATAACTAATATAACCATTATAACTATAACTATATAACTCTTTATATAACATAAATAGATATGTTACTATCTCTCTGGATATTTAATTAGATCAGCAAATGGTTTCTGACAGAATAGCTCACTGACCACCCTTTGGGCAGAACTGGCCCACTTGCACGTGGCAAATTTGTCTCAAAGGATCATAGACTGTGTGTATTGAACACAGTTAATTAACTAGACAGTATTTGTGTCCTGAAAAACCCACTCAGGGAGACAGCAGACCCCGTGGGGAACGATTCAGCCTCTATTATCGCCCACATTCTCTCTTGAACTTTTCCCTGTTTCCATCTTCTACCATTTGGGATGAAGCTGTACCCGTCCCAGTTCTTGCTGCGGATCAGCCCCAGCTCTTGCCCTGGCCATGCCCTCTGAGGCAGGGGTACAGAGCGTGCAGAGGTGGGACTTTTCTAGGCAAGAATGAAGAAGCCTGTAGTCTGCTTTTTCGTAGGCAGCCAAACTGCAGTCACGAGGAGATGGAGCTCCCACTGTGGCAGAGAGAAGGGAACTTAGAACTTCATGACACTGGAGAGTCCCTGAGTCAACCACTTCTGAAGCTGTCTTCGCTTGGACCTCCAGTTACGTATTTTACTTGTTTTTAAGCGGGGCTGGGTTGGGCTTTCTCTTATGTGCACTGTGAAGCTCCTGAGTGACACAGAATGACAATTATTCTCTGTAATTTCCTGTGTAAGACTTTTACTTCCCTTTCTGTGGATGCCCCCTCACTTACGATCTTAAAGTCACAAATCTCTCAAACTATTTCTTCCTTTGAATGGCTGCTTTTACATAGTGTTTTTAAGTCCCAAATCATGTAGTAATAATAGTAATAGCTGCACTCACTATTTGTTGGGCACTCTGAGAAGCATCTTATGTGTATAGCTTGTAATCTCTACAATAATGCTCTGAGGCCAAGACTGTCAATTTCCCATTTTAAAGAAGAAGACGACTAAGGTAGAAAGAGATGCCTAAGGTCACACTGTTACTGACAGGCTTTGGAACCAGGTGCAGCTGGTTCAATCCCAGGGACTGTGCACTTCACCGCCCCCCTGTGTAGATTTAATAGGACACAACTGGGCACGGCTGCATCCTTCTCCAGGAGACTCACAGGAAGCTGAGCAGAGGGATGAGTTTTATGGTAAAACATTTGGAATTAACATTTCATTTTCTCTTTGTAATTGAAAGCATGATTGATATAAGTTCCCCTTAAGCACTTTTCTGAAAATAGACCACAAAAAATAATGAGAGTGCTTCTGAACCAAAGACTGAGTATATTTTATTTAGATCCTTAATACCTTCATTTTAATGTACTTTATCTATTAAAAATGTCTATTAACATAGATATGTTAAAACCTCTCAGGACACTGGTTTATTCTATTTTGTTCTTATAATTCCCGTAAGAGTTATTTTATGTGTTGACTAATGATGTTATTTGGGCCTGGAACCATTGCGCGGGTCAAATGTTCTTTTTGATTGTGCCTCCCAACATATGATACTTTTTATGCCTTTGCATCTCTTTTTTCTCCATAGAATTCTAGGTTGTGTGTATTGCATAAAATTAAAAAGAAAAAACAATTGAAAGTTCTTAATTAAATCTTTAGTAACAGACCAAGAACAAAAGCGCAACTTTGGCTTCTGTAAAGGATTGTTTATTCCTCATTTATTCTTTATTTGCCAGCAACAAACAAGCAAACAAACAAACAAATAAAAATGAAGACACGGAAGGCCAAGGAGAAGAAAGAACCTGAGATATCTCATGGTGCAATGGTAATGTGAGTGCTTTGGAGGAGCTCACAGGGAGAGGAGAAGGAGGCAGGGGTGGCCCTCAGGGAGACCCAAGGTAGAGTGGTCCATTCTGGGTGGCTGGCATGAGATTTTCATTCTGATCTGGGTGTAGTCGAGGCATGCAGTGATGGCTGGGAGTCTGGGCCATCGGTCTGAGTTGGGCAGGGAGGGGTGTGTCCCTTCCTAAGTGTTTGTGAGGCCTCCTGCCACCTTCTACACCCACCACTTCCTCCCTGCCACCATGTTGTCCTCCCCCACTTGCTATGCTCACTGCTCGCCCTGTTCTCCAGGTCCCTCAACCTCACAGAACATCTGTCCTTCTTTGCATTACCTTTCATTTCCCCCTCTCTTCCCTGTACCTCCTCAGGCCACAATCTGTTCTTAACATTTGCAAATACTCTTTCACATAAATAAACATCCTACTCACACAGATACTTTTATATATATATATATATATATGTGTGTGTGTGTATATATATGTATTTTTTTGTGTGTGTGTGAGGAAGATTGGCCCTGAGCTAACATCTGTGCCAGTCTTCCTCTATTTTATGTAGGATGCTGTCACAGTGTGGCTTGACGAGTGGTGCTAGGTCTGTGCCTGGGATCTGAGCCTATGAACCCTGGGCTGTTTTGCACCAACTTAACTGCTACGCCACTGGGCAGCCCTGCAAATACTTATATTTTACTTATGGAAATAGCTATCTACTTTACAATTTGGATTTATCACAAGCACTGTTTTTCAGACTACTCCTGATCCAGAGGGGCAATCCAAGCAAAGTGTGGTGAGTAGAAATGGGGGTAAAATGAGTTGAAGATTTCTCAAAAAATCTCTCTCTTGCACAGTTTGGTATTATTATCATGACCTCTGCTTTTCTTTGATTTGCGTTTGTCCCTCCTTTGACTTGTAGGTTTTCTGAGACTTCATTTTAGGGATTTCTTTTACATTGGACTTAATTTTTTCTTTTTTGCCAAAGTATTCATGACTCTGTGATTTTAAATGATTTTTCCTGGTACATCAAAATCTGATCTTTTTAGTTGCTGTTTTGTTTAAAGCCATGGTAACATAGTTGAATTACTGGTGGGAACAGCCATTTCACAGAACGTTTAAAAATATTGAGCCAAATCTGTTTGACATAGCACTTTACAACACTAGGATTAAATCCTCTTTGACAAATGTTTTAATTGCTGAAAAATGAAATGTGGGGAGGGGTCTGGAGGAGTTTTGGCTGGTGTCCCTGTGCCTGCTGTCGGGCGCTCACACGGCTGTGAGGAGCTTGTAAGCAGGAGGTCCTGGCAACCAGAGCTGCCGATGTGGTGTGTGACTTCTGCAGGTTCCTGAATGGTCCTGTGCCTCTGTGCCCTCAGGTGCAGGCTCCGCTCCCCAGAGCTGGGTGCCAATGAACTGAGGGAGCCTTGGTGAGGGGGCGAAGAGCTTGAGACAGGCTTGCCCCCTCCCTCCCCCAGCACACACATCATCAGTCTGCGCAATTGGTCAGTCTTCTATTTAGAATTGCTTCAGTCTCATGTATTCAGTCCGGAATAAATTAACTGTCGCTTGAATCAAAGTTGTTTCATTTTAACAATTAACATACAGTAAGTGTGATTTTTGGGGGGCTGTACATTTCCATGAGTTTTCACACATGTATACGTTCCGCTACAGTCAGGACACAGAACCATTCCATCATTCCAAAAACTCCCTGGTGTTGTTCCTTTACAGTCACACCGTCCCTTCACCTCCAGCCCCTGGCAGCCGCTGAACTACTCCCTGTCACTGTAATTTTGTCATTTTGAGAATGTCATGCAAGTGGAATCACAGAGTACATAACTTTTGAAACTGGCTTCTTTCACTTAGCATAATACTCCTGAGATTCATCCAAGTTGTGTGTATCAATAATGTGTGTCTTTTATTGTTTTCTTTTTAAGATTGGCATCTGAACTGACAACTGTTGCCAATCTTTTGTTTTTCTGCTTTTTCTCCCCAAATCCCCCCAGTCCTTAGTCGTATATATTTTTTTAGTTGCGGGTCCTTCCAGTTGTGGCATGTGGGACGCTGCCTCAGCGTGGCCTGATGAGCAGTGCCATGTCCACGCCCCGGATCCGAACCAGCGAAACCCTGGGTTGCCGAAATGGAGTGTGCGAACTTAACCACTTGGCCACGGGGCTGGCCCCTGTGTCTTTTACTGTATGGGTATACCACAGGGTGATTATCCATCTAAGTGCTGAAGGACATTTGGACTACTTTCAGTTGTTAGTGACTGTGAACAGACATGCCATAAACATTCATGTGTAGGTCAAGTTGTTTTTAAGAAGTTCATTTTTAATTGCTTTTCTTTTAAAGAGCTTCCTTTTGAGTATTATTGCTTCCTGTGGAGATTTTAAAACGTAGCTGCAAATTCTTTGACCCTCTTCCCATTGAGAGGTGGTGTCCTTGTCCCTTCCCCTTGAATCTGAGTGGGCTGCTATGAACAATGATGATATATGGCAGAAGTGATGCTACGTGACTTTGAGACTAGGCCATAGAAGGCCATGCAGTTTCTGCCTTATTTACCAGAACACCCACTCCTGGAATCCTGAGGCGCCATTTGAGAAGTCCAGCTAGTCTGGGACCACCATGCTGGAGAGAGCACATGTGGGAGCTCTGGTGGCAGTCCCAGCTGAGCCGTCCTCCATCTTTTCCAAGTTGCTGTAGATGTGTTAGTGAAACCAGCTTGGCCCCTCCAAAAGGGCCCACCTGCCAGCTCAGTACCAGCAGGTGATCTCTGCAATGCCATGTGGCACAGAAAAATCACCCAGCCAAACTTTGCCAAATTTCCTGAGCTGAGAAATTGTGAGATATAATGAAGTAGTGATTGTTTTTACCCACCCGGTTTGGATTTGTTTGGTCCACAGCTGCGGATAACCGGCACACTCCCCAATGAGTGTGTAAGCTTCATGGGAACAAGGATCACAGTGTCCCCTGACAAACCTAAAACTTGGCATGCAGCGGTGCTCAACAGGCATCATTTTATTTTTTAAGGCTATGATTTCCACACCATGCTTGGCAAGGTACCTTATAAATATTGTGTGACAGTGATGACAAGGAAGTGGAATTACCTTGATAATTACCTCAGTGATAAGAAAATTACCCAGTAGCTATCAAATGCTGCTAAGTATGTTACTCATGGACTCACCAACTGCAGGATCTGGAAAGGGGGTTAAAGACCGTCTACTTCAGCCCTGCATCAGGCAGGTGGGCAGTGAGGCCCGAGGGGCAGCTCCAGCAGGAGGCTGACATCTGGTTTCTGACTACAAGCCTATCCATCAAGGCCTCTGCTCACAAACATGGGTGGGCCACAAAGGGCCACTGGGTGGCTCTGTGAGCCAGCAGTGCAGAAGGACCGGGCTAGCCAGGCAATCAAACAAAGGACCCCGACCCAAATAGCGCAGTAAACAGAGTGTCTTTACACGACAGTCTCCGAAGGTGTTCAGGAGCCACTGCTTTGATTAAACAAAAGTGTAGACAATTATGAAAAAAGGACCAGCAGGAGAACAAGAGAGTATTCTCGGAAATAAAACTGTCCACAATGGCCCAAATTAAAACAAAACTCAGTAGAGGTAATGAGTGACAAACAGATTCTAAAATCTAGGGCAGAGGAGTGTAACTTGAGGGATCCTCACAGATCAGAGCAGAAAGAAAAAGTGGTGCGGGTCGGCCCAGTGGCGCAGCGGTTAAGTTCACGCACTTGGTTTCGGTGGCCCGGGGTTCACCATCTCGGATCCCAGGCATAGACCTACGCACTGCTTATCATGCCGTGTTGTGGCAGGCGTCCCACATACAAAGTAGAGGAAGATGGGCACAGATGTTAGCTGAGGGCTGATCTTCCTAAAAATAAAAAAGAAAAAGTGATGGAAATTATAGGAAAGAATACATAAAGAAGGAGAGAATGTGAAGAGAGACATGATTTATTATTTAATGCATTTATTGAACAAATATCTATTGAAGCCTTCCTCTTGATCTTAGCAGTGGGCAACTGCAAGTGAATAAAAGAAAAATCCTGGCTTGCTTAGCTTCTGTGCAGTGAGGGGAGGGGTGGGGATAAACAAGTAAACAACTTAAAATGTATCAAATGGAAGAAAGTCATCAGTGCTCTGGAAACACAGTGGGAACAGGAAAAGGAGTTGGGTAGTGAGGAGGGAGGGAGCCCACGATTCTAAATAAAGTAGCAAGAAAAGC
The DNA here is from genome assembly GCF_021613505.1 of Equus quagga. NCBI lineage: Eukaryota > Metazoa > Chordata > Mammalia > Perissodactyla > Equidae > Equus > Equus quagga. The sequence continues at coordinate 115,193,620 of NC_060268.1, forward strand.
CTGCTGTGAAAGTAGCTTGAGCAGAAACCTGAAGGGATGAGGGACAAGCCAGGAGGAGACCTGGGGGAGCACATTCCAAGCAAGGGGACATCTCTATGAAGCCCTGAGATAGGAGCCCAGACCAGTGTGGGTGGAGTCAGGCTAAGTTTCCACAGAGGAGGCCATGGCTGGGGCAGATGGTGAGGGACTTCAGGCCACGGTCAGTATTTGGGCCATTTTAAGGCCTTTGAGAGGGAAAGGCATTGAGGGATTTTAGACAATGGAGTAACATGATTTCACTTGTGCTTTGAAAAGATTCTTCTGGCTGTTGTGTTGTGACTAGACTGGGGGTAGGAGCAGATGCCAGGGCTGAAGCAGGGAAAAGAGGGAGGAGGCTCACGTTATGATTTGGGGGAGACGGTGGGGGTGTGTGGAGGTTTGGCCTGGCCTGATAGTGATGGAGGTGATGAGAAGTGGCTACATTCTGGATTTGCTTTAAGCGCAGCCCAACAGGATTTGCTGGCATTGCTTTGGAACGGAGGAGAAGCAGGGTTGTCACAGATAAATGAGATTTGTGGCTAAGCAACTGAAAGAGACTGCCATTTACTGGGGAAAAGAAGATCCAGGGGGAGCTGTTTCTTTTTTGTGGGGGGGATCAGGATTTTGCTTTTTGCTTTCCTGTTTAAGATTCAGCGTTTGAGAGGAGCTTTCTGGTAGAGTATTGGAAATGCAAGAATGGAGTTGAGGCGAGAAGTTCCATGTGAGAGGAATATACTTTGATGTATATAGGTGGCGTTTAAACTGCGAGAGTGGACAAAATCCCCCAGGAGTGCGTGTAGACAGAGACAGAGTGTAGGCAGAGAACAGGACTAAAGCTGGGCTGGCCTGTGCCAATGGGTGGCTGTGCTGGGGGCAGCTTGTGAAGGGCGGGCCTGTCCAGCGCCCTCTGCCTTCCTTTGACTCACTGCAGAAAGACTGTATAGCAAGTAGGCCAGGCTATTTTACGTAGTATTGACTCCTTTGCATAAAGTCTTTGCAGGGAAGAGAGAACCAAGGCCTCTGCTGTCTAGCATAGCTCCTCACATACCCAAGCTCTTACTGGACTCTGTGGGGAATGCCCTTCTCCACCTCCACCTGGCCCATTTAACTCTTTTGCATCTTTCATGACTCGGTTCAGTGTAAACTGGTTCACCCCATGGATTTAGAGGGACGATGTCCGCCATGAAGCCTAGACCCTCTGGAGAGTTGGGATTTGCATTTACCTGTGCAGATCATTGTCGGGAGTGCTCTTTTGTGCCCCCAGGTGCGCACCCCTGGCCTGGTCTTGCTATGGGAAGAAGCTGCTCTCCCATGGGTCAGCAGGGGCTGCTGTGGGAGGGGAGTGTGCTGGGCCCCAGGGACCATGTCCTCGATGGGCCCATGCTTCATTCACCCAAAGCTGTGTCAATCTTGCTTCTCTGTCCATTGTGAACACTGCATGCTCCTTCCAGGAGTGGCGGCTCGGCCTCGCGCTTGTTCCTGTGAGCTAGTCCTAGAATTTCAGGAGTGTGCATCTTTGATGGAGACTGAGAAATTAACCATGCCTCAGGGCAGGAGAGCTGCGCAGGGTCACAAATCCAAGGTCTGATGTCAGATGGGGAAACTGGCAGGTGGGGGGACTGGCTACACGGCACGTGGTGGCTGCCAGGTGCTGCGCGAGGATGGCCCACGAGGAGTGGAGGTTCCTGGTTCCCTCTTCAAGTCTTGGCTGCTGCCAGAGCAGGAGGCACCTCCATGCCAGGTTGTTCTGCAGGGGATCCTCTGTCTGTGTGGATCTGTCATTAGGTTCCAGGCAGAGGAGTGCATGGGAGCAACATCTCTTGTTGACCCCGTGCACTCTGTGGAAGCCATACTCCTTGGGAAGGAAGCATGGGTCGTGGTTTTGGAGTAGGAAAAGGAGAAGGAAGCATTTGAATGATTTTAAAAGATACTCTTTTATTGTGGTAAAATATACATAACATAAAATATACCATTTTAACCATCTTTAAGCATGCAGTTCAGTATTAAATACATTCACGTTGTCGCACAGACATCACCACCATCCGTCTTTACTACCCTTTTCTTCTTGTAACACTGAAGCTCTATACCCTTTAAACAATAACCTCCCATACCCCCTGGGATGGGAAGCCCCTGGCAACAACCATTTTACTTTCTGTCTCTATGAATTTGAATACTCTAGTGTTATAGACTGAATGTTTGTGTTCTCTCAAAATTCGTACGTTCAAACGTAATCCCCAGTGTGATGGTATTTGGAGGCAGAGATTTTGAGAGGTGATTAGGTCATGAGGGTGGAGCCCTCATGATTGAGATTAGTGCCCTTATGAGGGAGACCACAGAGAGCTCCCTTGCCCCTTCTGCCATGTGAGGACACGATGAGAAGCTGGCTGTCTATGAACCATTGGTGCCTATGATGCCAAATCAGCCAGCGCCTTAATCTTGGACTTCCCAGCCTTCACAGCTGTGAGAAATAAGCTTCTGTTGTTTATAAGCTACCTATTCTGTGGTATCTTTGTTATAGCAGCCTGAATGGACTAAGACATTTAGGTTTCATATGGGTGAAATCATACCATATTTGTCCTTTTGTGTCTGGCTTATTTCACTTACGATAGTGTCTTCCAGGTTCATCTAGGTAATAGCATATATTAGAATTTTCTTGCTTTTTAAGGCTGAGTAATATTCCATTGTGTGTATGTACCATATTTTGCTTATCCATTCATCTGTCGATGGACATTTGGGTTGTTTCCACCTTGTGGCTATTTTGAATAATGCTGCTATGAACATGGGTGTACAAATATCTGTTCAAATCCTTATTTTCAATCTTTTAGGTATATACACAGATGTGGAATTGCTGGGTTATATGATAATTCTATGACTGATATTGTGAGGAACAACCATACTGTTTTTCACAGTGGCAGTTGCATGATTTTTTGAAAGCAGCATATCTTCAACAGATTTTTTAAGGTAATATTTTGGACTAAATGGTTATTAAGACTATGGTGTGGGGCCAGCCCGGTGGCTCAGTGATTAAGTTTGTGCATTCAGCTTTGGTGGCCCAGGGTTTGCCGGTTTGGATCCCAGATGCGGACATGGCACCGCTTGGCAAGCCATGCTGTGGTAGGCGTCCCACATATAAAGTAGAGGAAGATGGGCATGGATCTTAGCTCAGGGCCGGTCTTCTTCAGCAAAAAAGATGAGAATTGGCAGCAGATGTTAGCTCAGGGCTAATCTTCCTCCAAAAAAAAAAAAAAGGACTATGGTGAAGGGGTGCAAGACTCTGGGAAGATGGTCAAACGGTGGCATTGTTTTTCATTCTTTCTTCTTGTCTTCCCAAGGCCCATGCCTCTGATATTGGCTTGGCATCCATCTGGAAGCTAGGAAGGGGCCCAGACCCAGCACTCTAGGGCCTAGCATGCCCTTTCCTATAGTGTCTGCTCACTTTTTTCCGAAAAGAATTATCATTTCCACATGGGTCTCCCTCATTCTCCCAATGGCTCTCACACTAAGTTGAATGGTTTTTGCTTTGCATTGGGGGATATCTTAGGAGGACGCAGAGGAAATGGCTATAGACCAACTGCTCAATGAGAAGGAAGGGTCATGAACTGCTAGAAATTGAGGGCACAGAGTCTCTCAAAGTCCTGGGCCCTATTTGACAGATAAAGGAACAAATACTGCTGCAAGGAGAAGAATGTGGAAGAAGATGGTTCCAAGGAAACTGAGCCCTGAAGGATGTGCTTACAAATCCTGGAAGATGAGAACAGCATCAGTAGTCCTGAGTTCCTCGGGGCCCAGGGCCACTGGGGGGCACTGCAAGCTGCCTGTGCATGTAGACATTTCACATTTACCCCTTTACGTCTTAGATGACCCGACAGCTTTGTTCTTCTCTATCTACTGAGGCAAACTGGGAAGTTTGTCTATTTAGCATTTGTCTACTGTGTGTTGAAAGAGAGTTGGGGGTTCAAGATTAGGAAACCTTGAAACAAAGCTTTAAGGAGAGCTATTCAACATTAGTTAAAACTAAAGACAGATGCCTGGTAATGTAAGAGTCTTGCCAATTCCCATTACAACACACATTGCGACATGCCTCTCTTCTCGTAAATGTCTTTTCAAGGTCATTCCAGCCCTGTCTGATCCCTCTCCCCTTGACCTTCTGCCAGCGCCCCACCGTGAGTCAGTAGGGCCGTCTGCTTTCCCCTTCTTGCTCACCTGCAGCTGAGAGCTGGTCAAGAGACTGGAGAGTTATGCTGTTGGTTCAAGGACCAGTGTGTGGCCTTCATGCTCCACCGCACACAGGACTCTGCCTGGCAGCTCTCCTTTCTCACTGAATGACCATTCTACCGTTACCACTCTCCTCCAGTCCCTCTCCGCACTCCCCCAGCTCAGCGTCTGCTTGCACCTCCTACTTTAAGGTAGATGAGACTTCCTCCAGCTTCCTGCCCCCAAACCCACAAATGTCCTTCCCTGCTGTACTCGGGGCTCTGAAGCAAAGGGGCCAACCTTGCACCCAGGGATGATTCCTCCATCTCAGATCTTGACGCCTTACCTCCTTTTTCCTAGATACTTTGTTTCTTCCTGTAATTGACCCCTGCTTTCCTGAGTCCTCAATTTTTCCTTCTTTGAATCCTTCCCTGCAGATTATGAGCATGTGCAAGCTTAAAACATCAACAGCGGCAAAAGGGGGAGAGAACAAACATGCTCTTGCTCCGAAGCCTGTGTGAAAGCTGTCTGTGTCATCTTTGCACTCGAAGTTCTGGAAGAGAACCTGGCATATGTTGCTCCCCTTCCAATCTCTTCTTTAGTCACTCAGTCCAGCTCCTACTTCCCAAACTCCACGGGAACAGGGCGGGCAACCATGCCCTCAGATGAGGGTAGACAGGAGATTTTCAGTCTCTCAACTCTTCTCTTTCCAGAATCTGAAGGTGTGACTTTGCATTCTTCTTTGACAATCCTGGTGCTGCCGTCATCGTAGAAAGAACACGTGCTTTGCGGTAAATTTGAATCACAGCTCTGCCATGTAACAGCTGTGTGATGATGGACTAGTCACTTAACAGCTCTGAGGCTCACTTTTCTCACCTACAAAATGGGAAGACTAGCAAGGATTGACGGTCTTCGAGAAGACTGACGAGGCTTTGGAGAGAATGCACTTGGCACACAGAAAGCGCCCTGCTGCTGATGACTGCAGGGCTTACCAGTCCGCTCTTCACTTGCTCTTTCTAGATTTTGGGATGTTCGACACAAACCAGATCTTCTTTCTCTGCACACATCATATACGTTTTCATTCTACAAACTCAGTAGGGAATGTGTGTTCCACGTAGCTCTGCTCTCTGCTAATTTATCAGGTGCTCTTTCTGTGTCACTCAAACTCCTTGGGTTTTCTTCTGCCATGGACCCTGATCCTGACTTCCAGAGGAGTCTAGTCGAGTAGAGACCTGTATTGGACTGTCCCACGGTCATGATCAAGACTGAACTCATTTCCTCCCTGGAACCTGCTCTTCCTATTCCCAATCTCAGTCAGAGACACCACCTTTGGCTCCGGCTCCTCAACCCTCACACTGGGGTCACCCTTAATGCCTCAGCTCCTTAACCTCATTGTGCAAGGTCTTTGGCATTCACTCTCCTTTCTTAGCTCTTGTATTTTTCCCCTTTCCCTATTTATATTGTTACTTCCTAAGTCTAATTCTTCAAGATCTTGGCATTTGCATGAGGAATTTCCTCTCTCTGGACTGCCTTTCTCTTTTTCTTTGCCCAGCCAATCCCCTCCTGTCCCCCTGACCCCTGTTCAGTGTCCCCTCCTGGGCTCGCTGGTCACCCTGGTGCTTGGTGGCTCCCTTGTCTCTACATCACACATGGGTTGTGACAGTCAGTCCCCAGGAGTCAAACTGTTCAGGTCTATAATGGCCTCTGTTCCCAGTATACATGCAGCATCCACAAGGGTTCATGGATTGAATCATTGTTTAGGAAAATAGGCCTCTGAGTAGTGCATTTATCTCAAACAATATTCAGTAAAATAAAAATTAGATTCCCTAAGGTAAAGGCAATCTCTATGGCCTTTGACATTAACATACATGATAACATTATCTGTCGAGGCTGAAAAGGAAGCTCTGTTTTGATGAGCTTCCAGCACCATCAGTGATAAATTTGCTTGAACAGGCTGAATAAATGATGTTTATGTACCGAAGTCCAGATCTTTCTGCTCAAGGAGAATGCCGGGTGGCCAAAGGCCCTGTCTGGCAGGGTTGCGCACAGTGAATGGTGCAGCTGTGATCCGGGCACCACGCTGTGGTAGAGAAGCAGGACCCTGACCATTTAGAGCACATGGAATGGACTCCAGGGCCCCTTGTCAAGGCTTATCAAGAGCAGGTTTTAACCTTTGACCTTTCCTGGGTCTTCCCCCACTGCATACATTCCCAGGTCAACCTTTGCTACACCCCTCATCCCCTCTCCCAGCCACAGTCTGCTCTGGTCTCCATGCTCCTGAGACTTCTTCCTCTCTTCTCCAGTGTGCTTTCAACATGTAGGATTCTTCTTGGTGGCTGAATGGTCAATGTAAACGGTGGTTTGGGGACAGTCAGCCCTCTGGTGACAAGCAGAGGGGCTGGGAAGAGGGGGGCATGCACGATTGACTCTGACCTGGGACCGACACTCCTGGGTGCCCCAAACTTGCCCTTCACCCTCTCCTCTCATTAGCTCCCCTCAGCCACTCTCTGGGTTTTCCCCTTGGTGCCCATGCCTCCTCCTTAGAGATTTTAAACAGTAAGAAAGCACTGACAGGAAGATTATTGTAAAGAAACAGTATAATACATACCCTGACTATGGTCCCATCGGACTACCTCATTCCTCAAAAGAAATAATTTGATCACAATATGATGGCATGGTTGCCACCAAATAATGATGGAGTCCCAGGGAAATCAGTGTGGAGGTTAGTGTGTGTATGGAGAACTCCCAGTGATTAAAACCCAAGCAGGAAGCAAGGAAGAGATTCGCAAAGCGTTTGCTATAAGTAAAGGCACAGTCCTACCAAAGGGCAAGCACCCAGCCTGCCATTTTAGGAAAAAGTTGAAACCAGAGTAGGTTTTGGTTTCTCCAAACCCACGTGCATTTCTAGAATACTCACGCATGCATTCTGGATATCCTCAGCATCTCTTCTTCCTCACTTGGGGTTTAATGGTTTTTTTCCCCTTTTTTGGGGGGTTTAATGGTTCTTCAACTGAGAATATGAAGGCAATATAGGAGAATTGCCGTCTCCTGTTTTTTTTCTGCTGGTGGAACTTTCCCACCAGGATAAGGGGACTGCTCTTTTTCTCTCTAGAACTAATTTCTTGGGGATACCTAGGCTCTCTCTGTCTGTTGGCCTTTGTAAATGGCATTGTCTTGTCAGAGTTTTTTTTTTTTTTTTCTTGTCAGAGTTTTTGACTCCTCCTTGCACTTACTCTGCCGGTCGGAAAGAAACCCCAATCCTGTCTATTGGCCTCACCTTTGCAGCTCAGCGGATTCAATCACACCCTCAGAGGCCTCCCGCCTCACTCAGTTCAGTCCACTTTCCGCATTGCCACTAGAATGTCCTCAACGAGACACAGACCTGAGCATGTCAGTTTGTGGCTCTCATCCTTCCCTGACTTCGCTTTGCCCGTGAAATAGCATTCAGACTTCTGAGGCTGGAGTTTGAGGACATACCACCGTCTGGTTACAAACTACACTTCAGCCCCTGCCTCTGAGAATGTTCACTACAGGAAGCCCTGCCATCTTCAAGTCCCACCTCAGAACTCACTTCCTCTGTAAACGCTCTGACAGCCTCACACTGGCCTGTTGTAGAGTTATTTATGGGTCTGCGTTAGCTCTCCCAGCAGTGGGAGGCCTCAGCAGCAGGTTCTGCTGCATCTTATTAATTCTTAATTTCCCCATGGCAGCTAGCACGGCACTGTGAGTGTGTGAGTGTGTGTATGTGCACATGTGTGCAGGCATTAATTCTCTAGGCTCGGTCTTGAAAGTTTTGAAGAAAATTAATTTGACTCATCAGTTTATTCCAGATAAATTGAAAGGATCTCAACATGCTTTTCTGCAATCCAGAAAATATTTCCAAAAGAAAATAGTATCATTCACACTTGCTCTTTCCGTTCATAATAGAGGGAAGGCTTCCGATAAAGTTTAATGACAATTGAGCTGAGGAAAGGAATCCATTGTATGGACAAAATTACATTTTATCTGAGAAAATTTTGTTTTGTTTATTTTGAATTTAAAGATGTAGTAATAAAGATGCACAAAAAATTTTATGCTCATTGTGTATTATGAGGTGGGTATCTTCCACGATTTCATTGAACAATTATTTTTTAGTTAAAAATCAAACCTTTTAGAATGTGGCTCTTACTATGCGTCATATTCTAAAATAGAGAAAGAGAGATGTTCCCGCACCAAGGAATCACCCCCAGGCCAAGTGTGAGGCTCCGCCGTCCTGCCTGTGCTGTGCCTGTGTCTGCCAGACGGGCAGCCCCCATCTCCACAGGCTCTGTGGCCGCAGTGTGCCCCCCACCAGAGGCCCTCACTGATGTGACGGTTAACCCCTGCAGGGACTGACTGTCACTCTTCAGGAGAAGCATGTTGTCTTCTATTTCAGTGCTCCCAGGAGCCAGTTCCACTTTGAGCATCTGCCCTTTTCCTTCATCACATTGGTTTCTCCTGTCAAAAGAATTTCTCCGATGCCTGAAAATCCCCAGTTCCACCTCCAGCACACATAGCTGTGGCTATCTGAGAAGTTTTAATGTCTATGTGAAATGTGATAATAAGATTTGAGTTTAATAGACTCAGTCTTCTAGACATGACTTTATCAGTGTTGATCATCGCTCAAGTCAAGCTAGCTGCCCTCAGGACTCCAGCAAAGTCAATGCCTCTCCTC
>NC_060268.1:116403964-116461741 GCF_021613505.1 Equus quagga
AGGATAATGTACATATTTTAAAAGTTCCAAACATAAGTATATTTTTTCAAACTAAACACATACAAGTAATCAGTAACTACCCACCCAAAGGTAACCACTATCATGATTTCTAACATGATATATTAGTTTTGCCAGTTTTTTATATTATTTATAAGTGGAGGCATACATCATGGTTCCTGAACATGTATTTTGTTCAGTACTCTGTTTGAATATACTACAATTTATTTTTTCATCCTTTTCTTGAAGGACATTTGCATTACAAGGTTTGGGCTTTTACAATTAGTGCTACACATACATTTTGATGGATATATGTGTATGTGTATGATCTAACAAACATATACAGAATATTCTATTCCACAGCAACAGGATACACATTCTTCTCAAGTACACACAGAACATTCTCCAGGATAGATCATAGTGATAGGGCACAGAAGAAGACAACAAATTCAAGAAAAAGAAATTATATCGGATATATTTTCCAATCACAACAGTATAAAACTAGAAATCAAAAACAGGAAGATAATTGGAAATTAACAAATAACTGGAAATTAGCCAACACACTCCTGAACAACCAATGGAGCAAAGAAGAAATCTAAAGCAAAATCAAAAATTATCTTGAGACAAATGAAAATGGGAAAAAAATACCAAAACTTATGGGATGTAGCAAAAGCAATTCTAAGAGGGAAGCTTATAGAGATAAACACTTACATTAAGAAACAACCTAACACTACACCTCAAGGAACTAGAATCAGAAAAACAAACTGAGCCCAAAGTTAGCAAATGGAAGGAAATAATAAAGATTAGAGAAGAAATAAATGAAATAAAGAATAGGCAAGCAATGTAACTGAGTTGTTTTTATGGAAAGATAAACAGAATTGACAACTAGCTAGACTAACCGAGAAAAAAAGAGAGAGAAAGCAAGTGAAAAACTTATAAATGAAAGAAGAGACATTATAACTGATACCACTGAAATACAAAGGATCATAAGTGACTACTATGAACAGTTATACACCAACAAATTGGACAATCTAGAAGAAATGGTTAAATTGCTAGAAACACAAAACCTCCCAAGAACGAATCATGAAGACAGAAAATTTGAACAGACCAATTACAAGTAAGGAGATTGAATAAGTAATAAAAAGCTTCCCAACAATGAAAATCATGAGACCACATGGTTATACTAGTAAATTCTACCAAACGTTTAAAGAAGGATTAATGCCAATTCTTCTCAAACTCTTCCAAAATACTGAAGAAGAGGGAACATTCCCAAGCTCATTTTAATAGACCAGCATTACCCTGATACCAAAACCAGATAAGGACTGTACAAGAAAAGAAAACTACAGATCAATATCCCTGATGAATACAGATACAAACGTTCTCCAAAAAATACTTGCAAACCAAATTCAATAGCACATTAAAAGGATCATACACCATGATCAAGTGGGATTTATCTGTAGGATGCAAGGATGATTCAACATACACAAATCAATGAATGTGATGCACCACATTAACAGGATGAAGGATAAAAATCAATAAATGAATTCAATAAAGTTGTAGGATAAAAAATCAATATACATAAATCTGTTGCATTTCTATACACTAATAAGGAACTATCAGAAAGAGAAATTAAGGGGCCAGCCCTATGACCTAGTGGTTAAGTTCAGTGTGCTCTGTTTTAGTGGCCCATGCCCAGTTCCTGGGCACAAACCTACACCACTCATCAGCAACCATGCTGTGGTGGTGACCCACATACAAAATAAAGGAATATTGGCACAGATGTTAGCTCAGAGTGAATCTTCCTCTGCAAAAAAAAAAAAAAGAAGAAGAAGAAGAAGAAGAAGAAGAAGAAGAAGAAGAAGAAAATACCTAGGAATAAATATAAAATATAACCGAGGAGGTGAACCACATATACCCTGAAAACTATAAGAGATTGATTAAAGAAATTGAAGAACCCACAAATAAATGCTCATGGATTGGAAGAATTAGTATTGTTAAAATGTCCATACTGCCTAAAGAAATCTAGAGATTCAATGTAATCTCTATCAAAATTCCAACTGCATTTTTCACAGAAATAGAACAAACAATCTTAAAACTTGTGTGAACCACAAAAGACCCAAAATAGACAAAGTAATCTTGAGAAAGAAGAATAAAGCTAGAGATATCATGTTCCCTGATTTCAAACTATATTACAAAGCTATAGAAATCAAAACAATATGAAAAGACAACCAAATGAATAAGAGAAAATATTTGCAAGTCATATGTCTAATAAGGGGTTAATATCCAAAATATATAGAGAACACATACAACTCAATAGCAAAGAAAAAAACAATTGGATTAAAAAATGGGCAGAGGACCTGAATAGACATTTTTCCAAACAAGTCGTACAGATGGCCAACAGGTACATGAAAAGATGCTCAGCATCACTAGTCATCAGGGAATTGCAAATCAAAATCACAACGAGATATCACCCTGCACCTATCAGAATGGCTATTATCAAAAAGACAACAAATAACAAAGTTGGCAAGGATGTGGAGAAAAGGGAACCCTTGTGCACAGTTCACGGGAATGTAAATGGGTGCAACTACTAGGGAAAGCAGTATGGAGGTTCCACAAAAATTAAAAATAGCACTACCTTACTATCCAACAATTCCACTTCTGAGTATTTATTCAAAGAAAATGCAAACATTAACTTGAAAAGATACATGCACTCCCATGTTTGCTGCAGCGTTATTTACAATAGCCAAGATTGGGAATCAACTTAAATGTCTATCGATGGATAAATGGTTAACGAAGATGTGGTGTATATATATATACAATAGGATATTATTCAGCCATTAAAAAGAATAAAATCTTACCATTTGCAACAACATGGGTGGACCTTGAGGGCATTATGCTAGGTGAAAAAAGTCAGACAGGGGAAGACAAATACCATATGATCTCACTTATATGTGGAATCTAAAAAAATAAAAACTGAGCTCATAAATACAAGGAACAGATTGGCAGTTGCCAGAGACAGGGAGGTGGGGAGTGGGCAAAAAAGGGTGAAGGGAATCAAAAGGTATAAACTTCCAATTATAAAATAAATAAGTCATGGGGATGTAATGTACAGCTTGCTGGCTATAGTTAATAATACTATGTATTGCATATTTGAAAACAACTAAGAGAGTAGATCATAAAAGTTCTCATCACAAGAAAAAATTCTGTAATTATGTATGGTGACAATGTTAACTAGACATCTTGTGGTGATCATTTCAAAATATATACAAATATCGAACTATTATGTTGTACACCTGAAACTAATATAATGTTGTATATCAATTATACCTCAATAAAAATAATTTTAAAAATTAAATTTTTTAAAAAAGAATAAAACATATGATCATCTCAATAGATGCAAAAAAAAGCACTTGACAAAATTCAACATCCTTTCTTAGTAAAAATCCTCAACAATTTGGATATAGAAGGAATGTACCTCAACATGATAAAGGCCATAGATGACAAACCCACAGCTAACATCATACTCAATAGTGAAAGATGAAAAGCTTTTCTTCTAGGACCAGGAACAAAACAAGGTACCCACTGTCACCTCTTCTATTCAGCAGAGTACTGAAGGTCCCAGCCACAGCAATTAGGCAAGAAACAGAGGTGAAAGGCATCTGGGAAGAAGTAACATTTTCTAGGATTGCTGATGACATGATGTTGTATAAAGAAAATCCTAAAAATTCCATCAAAAATCAGTTAGAACTAATCAACAATTTCAGTAGTTTCAAGGTATAAAATCAACATGCAAAAATTAGCTGTGTTTGAATACAATAACAATGAACTATCTGAAAGATATAAAGAAAATAATGCAAGTTGTATAGCATTAAAATGATAAAATAGTTAGTAATAAATTTAACCAAGGAAGTGAAAGATCTTTACACTGAAAACTATAAGTCACTGAAGACAGCAATTGAAGAAGACGTAAATAAATGAAAAGATATCCCATGTTCATGTATCAGAAGAGTTAATATTGTTAAAATGTCCATATTATAGGCCCAAAGTCACCTATAGATACATTGCACTCCTTATCAAAATTCCAATAGCATTTTGCACAGAAATAGAAAAAAAATCCTAAAATTTCTATGGTGCCACAAAAGACCCTCAATCTGTAAAGCATCTTGAGAACAAACAAAGCTGGAGGCATCACACTTCCTGATTTCAAACTATATTACAAAGCCATAGTAGTCAAAATGGTATAGGACTGGCAGGGAAAAAAAAAAAAAGACACATAGAACAATGGAACAGAACCAAGAGTCTAGAAATAAACCTATGAATATATAGTCAACTAATATTTGACACAGAGCCAAGAACACTCAATGGAGAAAGGATAGTCTCTTCAATAAATGATGTTGGGAAAACTGGACATTCACATGCAATGGAATGAAATTGGACCTGTATTAAGATACCATACTCAAAATACTCACCATAGTCAAAAATCAACTCAAAATGGATTGAAGACTTAAATGTAAGACCAAAACCATAAAACTTCTAGAAGAAATTTAGGTGAAAAAATCTCCTTGATGTTAGCCTTGGCAATGGTTTTTTTGGATAAGACGCCAAAAGCCCAAACAACAAAGAAAACCACCAACAAAATGAAAATACACCTCAACAATTGGGAGAAAATATTTGCAAATCATATGTCCAACAAGAGGTTTATATCCGAAATAAATAAACAACTCATACAACTCAACAACAAAAAATGAACAACCTGATCAAAAAGTGGGGAGAGGATATGAACAGACATTTTTCCAAAGAAGATATACAAATGCCCAACAGGCACATTAAAAGATGTTCAACATCACCAATTACCAGAAGAATGCAAATCAAAAGTACAATGAGATACCATCTCACACCTGTCAGAGTGGCTATTATTAAAAAAACAAGAAATAACAAATGTTGGAGAGGATGTGGAGAAAAAAGAGTACTTGTACACTGCTGGTGGAAATGTAAATTGGAGCAGCCACTATGGAAAACAGTATGGAGATTCCTTTAAAAATTAAGAATAGAAATACTATATGATCTAGCTATTCCACTTCTGGGTATTTACACAAAGAAAATGAAAACACTAATTAGAAAAGATATATGCACCCCTATGTTCATTGCAGTGTTATTCAAAATAGCCAAGACTTGGAAGCAACCAAAGTGCCCATCAATGGATGGATGCATAAAAAAGATGTGGTATATATATATACAATGCAACACTACTCAGCCATAAAAAAAAGACAAAATTTTTCCATTTGCAACATGGATGGACCTTGAGGGTATTATGCTAAGCGAAATAAGTAAGATGGAGAAAGACAATTGCCATATGACTTCACTCATATGTGGAAGATAAAGAAACTTATATACAGAGAACAGATTGGTGGTTACCAGAGGGGAAAGAAGTAGACAGAGGGTAAAAGGGGTAAAGGGGCACATATGTATAATGACGGATAGAAACTAGACTTTTGGTTGTGAACATGATGCAGTCTATGCAGAAGTCAAAATATAATGATGTACACCTGAAATTTATTTAATGTTATAGATCAACGTGACCTCAGTAAAATAAATAAAAAGTAATTAACTAATTTTTTTGAAAAGCACAGGCAACAAAAGCAAAAATAAGCAAGTGGGACTACATCAAACTAGAAAGCTTCTGCACAGCAAGAAAAACAAATCAACAACAAGAAAAGACAACCTAAGGAATGGGAGAAAATATTTCAAAACCATATATCTGATAAGGGGTTAATCTCCAAAATATATAAAGAACTCATACAACTCATAGACAAAAAAACCCCCATACAATTCAATTTAAAAATGAGTAGAGAAATTGAATAGATATTTCTGCAAAGGAGTCGTACAAATGGACAACAGGTAAATGAAAAGGTACTAAATATCACCAATCATCAGGGAAATGCAAATCGAAACCAAACTGAGATACTACCTTACATCCATCAGAATGGCTGTTATCAAAAAGAGAAGAAATAGCAAGTGCTAGTGAGGATGTAGAGAAAAGGGAACCGTGGTGTACTATTGGTGGGAATGTAAATTGGTACAGCCACCATGGAAAACAGACTGGAGTTTCATCAAAAAATTATATAGAGAGCTACCATATGATCCAGCAATTCCACTTCTACGTATGTGTCCAATGGAAATGAAATCACTATCTCAAAAAGATATCTGCCCCATGTTCTTTGCAGCATTTCTTACAATAGCCAAGATATGGAAACAATCTAACTGTCCAGCAGCAGATGAATGGATAAAGAAAATGTGATATACGTGTGTGTGTGTATATATATATGTATATATATGTATGTATATATTAATGAAATATATTATTCAGTCATAAAAAAGGTATCCTGCCATTTGCAACAACAGGGACGGAACTTGAGGGCATTATGGTGAGATAAGTCAGACAAAGAAAGACAAATATTGTATGATCTCACTTATATGTGGAATCTAAAAATAAAACAAAACAAAACAAAAAACCCCAAATGCATAGATACAGAAAACAGATTGTTGGTTGCCAGAGGTGGGGCATGGAGGGGTTGATAGGTGAAATGGGCAAAGGGGGTCAAAAGGTACAAACTTACAGTTATAAAATAAATAAGTCGTGGAGATGTAATGTGTAGCATGGTGACCAGTAAAGAAAAACAGGAAAGATAATGCGACATATATGTACATATACACACACACATATATATACATACATACATACATATATATATATAATGGAATACTATCCAACCTTAAAAAAGAAGGAAATCCTTCCATTTTAACAACATGAATAGACCTTGAGGGCATTTTGCTAAGTAAAATAAATCAGGCAGAGAAAGACAAATACTGTATGTTCTCACTTATATTGGAAGCTAAAAACATCAAACTCATAGAAACAGAGAGTGGAATGGTGATTGCCAGAGGCTGAGGCGTAGGGGAAATGGGTAAATGTTGGTCAAAGGGTACAAACTTTCCATTATAAGATGAGTAAGTTCCGAAGATCTAAGGGACAGCATGGTGACTATAGTTAACAATACTGTATTGCAAGCTTGAGAGTTGCTAAGAGAGTAGAGCTTTAATGTTCTTACCATAACAACAACAAAATGGTTATTATGTGAGGCAAAGCATGTGTTAACTGGCAACCTTATTGTGGCATACACTTTGTAATAATTATTCCTTTGTATCCCTTAAACTTACACAATGTTATATGTCAATTATATCTCAATAAGGCTGGGGAAAAAAACAATATTCTGCTTCATAAAGTGTTTTTGAAATTATTATATTTACCCTTTTCATACCTTTTGGAAGAGTGTATAAGATTTGTATTGTTTCTCCCTTAAAAGAAGCACTGAGATGTACCAGAAGAAATCATCACAGCCACTATGGACCCGGTGTCACTGAAGTGATAGAGAGATAGAAATTAAGAGTATAGAGAACATAATTTGGTAGAAAGCCAGTGGCAGACATGAAGAACGTGGTTGGAGTGTTAATGGGAGAACAGTGGAAGGATGATACAAAAACCCAGATGCTGAAGTTCTTAGAGCTGCCTTGAATCTGCAACCATTCTCTACCTTCAGTGTCCATAAGGACTAGGCCTAATGTGACTCTAGTTTCAGGATTTCTATGAATGAGATGCCACTCATGAAATAAAAACGCCCCATTGACTAGGGTGATTGGATTTCTATTCTTTTCATAACAAAGTGTCAAACTAAGATGGATATGAGGAGAAAGCAGAACTGAGCCTACCTAGATCCTCTATCTTTGCCTGGATGTGTCTTTCCCCATCAGCAGACACGATGTACAAATACGAGGCACACTACTAGAAGAAGCCAGCCTTCTGAGGATACAGCATGTGCTCACCCTGGCAGTGTGCCTCTCAGTCAGCCTGAGCACGGGCTCCCCTACTATGCCTGCACTGGTCCCTTTCTTTCCCTGCCTTGTGGATGGCCTGACCACCATATCAGGAAGAAGAGGCGGATAGCTTCCTCCACCCAAGATTGAGCAGTCCAGTCACGTTAGGAGATTGAAGAATTCCAGTTTGTCTTCTCTGGTTCCTGAGAATTCTTTTCAGGTGCGTTGCCTTGAAGCAGTGACAAGGGCTGGCTAAGAAGACAGCATTTGTGTTATAGGTCTAGGGAACATCTCCCCAACACCCACACAAATAGCTCTGATCACCCTGAGATCCCCAGAGTTATACATGTGGAAAGAGATCAATCTGGTTTACTGAAACCTAGGAATCTCAGAAACTGACTTCATGACACACAGCAATGTAATAATAATTGGTGAGGTGATGTCTCAAGTCCAGCCCAAAGGATCCCATTTCCTAAAAGGGGGTTACATAAATTAGTTTTCTCTCTCCATTGCACATCTTTCATCTTCTTCTCTAAGAAGTTGTCCCTCCTGTAACAGTAAAACTCTGTATCATGTAATAAGCTGTGAGGGTGTTATCAGGAGAGGTGTGAACATATAAATGTGAACTTCGTCCCCATTTCAAAGGAGTTTGTTTTAGGATGTTTCATTTGGGGGTCTTCCATATTTTGTGTAAAATCTTGACCTGGCAAAACATAACATTCACCATTTCATGCTGGAAATATCTGGAGATAAAGATGCTTAGGAATCTTGATGCTAAAGACACCACTTAGAACCACAGTTATTCTCCCCAACACCTGGAGCTTCCACACATCAGAGGTGAGACTAACACAAGAAATCCTACTAGGAAGGTAACAGAATTGAAGGTCCAGAATCTTACAAAATAGCTTCTTCTGAGATTTACAGATAGCTTTTTCCATGTCTTCCTATCCCACATAATTCAACTTACTCATTCTCTAGTGGGAGGTTCATTAAAAAACAAAAGACTTCTTTTTTCCATGCTTGTATAAAAAAGGAAATAAGAAATTCAGACATGTAAATTACCTTTTACGTTGAGCTTCCCCTCCTGGTCCCCCGTTGGAAGATACTTAGACTAATAGGTTTTCCACATATGAATGCATGATATTGGGTATGATATTAATGAGCCCCCTAGATCAGAACTGATGTGTTCTGGGTCTCTGTTGGAAGTCTTGGCTTATTTTTATGGAAATTCCATGAAGAGACAGTTTGGTTCTTCAAGTCTTATTAGTATTACAGCGACTCCACCCTCAGACTGGAATTCGGCCTGCTGACAGTGTTTCTCCCCATCCCAACCCCCATTTCCTGTTCAACTTAGCATCCCCTAGTCTCTCTCCCACAATATCATGGGTGATAGGATTTGCCTTTCCTTAGGCCATACTTAGCCTTCTTACTTAGGGATATAATACCAGACACCAAAACTTTTCTATGAACAGATCATATTAAACAGATACATTTTAAACCAAAATATTCTTATTATCTAAATCCTGGATATTGGTGTAGCCTAATGTTTCAAGAGTGGCTCAAGGACAGAGTGGCAAACATAGTAATATGCTGCAGAGGAGAAGCCACAAGCTAATGTTTGCTTTCTCTCTCCGTGGTTAGATAATCACAAACACAGCTTTAAGAACTATCCCTTTCATTAACTAGCTAACCAAATCCTCAAAGCACATGGATTACTGAAAAATTTCAAAGATAAATGAGATATCAGAGTATCATTAAAAACACAAAAGAATAATGAGTATTAGAGAGCTGTGAAGGCACGATCCAGAAAAGAGAAACCTAGACCAAGTAAACTTTGAAACATTTCTTGGTGCCAGGTCACCACCCCTTGAGCTAGATGCATGGTATGGTTAGTTCACCCCATTTCTGAGTGTTCCCTTTGTAAGCCTTTTCACCAAACCACATGCCAGTCCACTCTCCTCTCACCTTCCCACTGTCATATTCACATTGTGACTTGCTCCAGTGGAATAGGTATTTCTGCACCATGAAGCTGGCACTGAATAAAATTAAAACAACGCCATGCAAGTGAGCCTTTATCTGGGCATCAATACGGATAGTCTCTCTTTGCTCCAGCTTCTCTAACTTATCTCCCATTATTCTTTATTTTCCCTAACTTCCAAATGAGAATTCACCATGAGATCCACATTTGGCATGGATTGAAAGCAGAGTGTGTAGATGAACAGACGTTGTAGAAATGGTTTTTTCTATTGTGGGAAGGTGGGACTCACATGAATGCTCATAAAAATTTATAGGATATTTGCCTTGACCTTGTAAAATCAACATTGGTGAGGGAAGACTGAGGCAGAACAGGCCTCTAGACAGCTATCATATGCCCCAGAGTTGCCTGAAAACACACTTTAGGGGTTCAAGCTACTCACCTGGCTTTTGATGAGAAACCAGAGGCCACAGAAAAATGACCTCTCCTGCTGCAGCAGGATGGCAGGGTCACTCCTGCCACAGCAGCCCAGCTGAGGTACCCAGGAGGGGAAGCAGCCTACAAAGCCAGTGGTTGCTATGGCAACAGCTTCTCCACTCTGGGGCTCACATCTCTTCCTTCCTCTTCTGCATCCAGAAGGAATCTGGGGCTCCACTTTCCAAATTCTTTTAAAAGGAGAGGTGCCATCCAGGTTAGAGATGTCACAGAAACAAGCTAGCATTCCTTTTTCTTCCCAGAAGAAGAAGAAATGTGTGCTTTTCTTTTTCAAGGAGATTGGGAAGGACAAGAAGAATATTCTTCAGACAAAAATATCCAATGAAAAGAATCATAATGTTGGTGGAGGCATGAGCAGTGGTTGAGAAAGGAAGATGAATTTCCCCATCTCCTTCCTCGGAAATCAGTATCTTTCTCACCTTGAAGCAGTAGCAACATTCAAATTGGGATTTTTAGAAACACTTGGGAAATTGTCATATAATTTCTTTGAAAAATCTTGACAGAGAACAGCATGGCCATCTGGGAGTCAATGTCATCACAGACAACGGAAACTTAAATATAAGTGTTGTGCCAGTAACTCTTGTTCTCAGCAGTGACCAGTTAGCTCCCTTCCCTGGCACCAGCCTTGCCTTTACTTTCTGCCCCTGACCCTTTAGCTCCTAATGAGTTTTGGGAGCCTGTACTCCCTGCTCACTGGCTGGGTACATCTTGCTTGATGACCAAACACAGTGTTGCAGGAAAACTATCACAGAGACCTCAGAACTGCATGTCATGAGCTGCTCATCGCTGATGCAGTGGAACAAGGATGCTTCTTCACATGAGAAGGTGAGGACATGATGGAGGAGTGTAGTGCAATAGAGCGTATCTTGGAGCAGATGTGCCATGACAATGGAGTACTTCAACAGAAGAAGCCTTGTCTCAGTAGCTCCCAGGGCTGTGCTCAGAAGAAGCTGCCTGCTCCTGTTAGCTGGCATAGTATATGGACAGCAAGATCGCATGTTAGGTGGGCTTTTGTCTACCAGGGGAGGCAGAGCCAGAATTGGGGGCTGGGAAATGTGGTTGTTTTGTTCCGTCTTCTCCTCTCTGGGGTTTCAATGTCAAGGCTGCCATGTAGCCTTGTTGTGGCCTGAAACATTCTGGGCTATAGAAACAGGGCTTTGCAACCAGGGACACTGGGAACATGGGGTGCATATTTACCCCAGAACTGGGAAAACAGGCTGTGACAAGCGAGTTTCTTTTTCCTCTCCTTTCCCCTCAGCCCACAGCAAGCTCTCAATTTTTTGGAAGAGAGTAGTTACAAGAGTAGGAAGCACTGCCACCCATGAGGTGACTCGCATGTGTGCCTGGCCTCAGGAATCATGGTAGCTTGGTGGGCTCAATGCTGTCAACTGGAACAGAGGCAGAGGCTCCTTTATGTAGCCCTGTGGCTAGTGCCACACAGGAGTGAGCTGTTGGTTGCATGACCAGCACTTCAGAGAACATGGCCCATGACACGTTAGTGAGAGAGACGCATTCCACACTGCAGACCTTCAGCTTACTATTGAGATACTACAGTCAGATACTTTGGAAAAGTGATTTATCGAGGGGGAGTGAAAGAGGAAGAGAATGTTCATTGAGCTATGATGTAAGAGTGAGTGCACAGGTGCCATCATCCCAGATTATCTTTCCTAAATGAGCTAATCTGTGAACTTCTGTCACTCCCCATCACTCTCTCATGCCAGCATGGAGCCTCAGGAAAGTGGAGTAAATCCTGGCTTTACAACTTATACCATGTTGTTGAGCTCCCCAATGTCTCTGGTCTCCAGCTTCTTCTACAAAATGGTTGTGCTAAAGCAGATCGACTCTAAGACTTATGTCTTTCCATAGGCTAATAATTCATCAATGATATTAAATGAAGGATAGAAAAAATTAAATAACGCTAAACTTTCACTTGAGAGATCTTCAACAATAGATTTGTTCCCATTTTAAAATATTTTGTTGCAGCATTTGGAAAGAGCAGGGGCTTTGGATTCAGGCATATCTAGTTAAGTCCCACTAATGTGACCTAACCTTTCTATGCCTCATTTCCGCTTCAGTAGTAGAAGTGGTAGGGGCAACCCAACACTCACGATTGTTGTGGGGAGAAATAAAAATACAGAATTTCGGTGACTAGCACAGTACCAAGTATTAGTAAAGTCCTCAACTAATGACGATGATGATGTTGATGATGATTTGGACCAGAGAACTTGTTGCATGTTTTAAGGAGAATATTCAAAGAGAATATTGCTAATATTACCATTATGTTTATTTACCAATTGATAATATTGTAAAACACAAATGTTCCATAACTAGGAAAATTTCAATCACACTGTCTACTGATCAAGCTATATATAAGAGCATATTAATGATCATAATAGTCAAATTAGACTTTGAGGAACACATTGGAAACCTTGGCATCACATGCCAAGTGAGTTACATGCTTTATCTTACTCAATTCTCACAAGAACATGAACACATAGACCCTAGCATCTTCATTTTACAGAGGATGAAAGCGAAGTTTTCAAAGGTTTACTAGCTTTCCATGGATGACCCATCTCTGAGGGGTTAGAACCCAGTATTGAACTCAGGTCCTTCTGATTTAAGAATCAACTCACTGGAGCACTTTACTATCTACCTATTCTCCTTGGATATTCAAGTTAGTTGACCTTGTGCTCCCCTAAAACTTCAGTGCTTGCTGTGATCTCTTTATTGTAGGTTAAGGCCAGCAGGTGGTGCTGCTGTGCAAAGAGATGCCCATGGAAATGGGGAATGGAACAACTGTCCAAGAATTCACCTTGTAAGGGTTGCCTGCTGTCCAGCATCTGGGAAAGTTCCGCTTCCTGGTGCACCTGCTGGTGTCCCTGGCGTCCCTTGTACACAATGTGGTCATAGTCACCATCACCTGTGCTGACTCCTGCCTCCAAACACCTACACACTTTTTCCTCAGCATTGTCTCCTTCCTTGAGTGTTGTTTCACAAGTACTCTTGTTTCTAAGTTGCTGGTCATCTTCCTTTTAGGCCAGCAAACGATTTCCTTTCCTGGCTGTTTCATACAAGGCTTTGTTTTTGTATTTCTAGGAGCAGCAGGTTTCTTCCTCATAGCAATGATGTCTCTGGATCAGCACGTGGCCATTTGCAAGCCTCTGCATTACCCGACCATCATGAACCTGAGGACTTGCCTCCTCCTGGTCACTACCTGCTTTGCTTTGAACTTGACTCTCAACACTAGTCTGCCAGTGAAGGTTTCCCAGCCATCCTTCTGTGGTCCCCATGTCATCCCTCACTTCTTCTGTGACCTTGGCCCCCTAATCCATCTCTCCTGTTCTGACACCAGATCTGTTGAAGTGTTTGCCTTTGTCCTCACTTTATGTATCCCTTCAACATCCCTCATCATAACCATCTTTGCATACAGCAAGATGGTAGTCACAATCATCTGTCTCCCATCAGCCAAGGAGTGATGGAAAGCTTTCTCCACCTGTTTATCTCACATCATTGTCCCCTCTCTGACGTATGGTAGCTGTGTCTTTATATACGTGAAACCAAAGCAAACAAACAGCCTGTACTCCAACAGAGAGGCTGCTCTTGGGAACACGGTGGTGACCCCACTGCTGAACCCTGTCATCTACTCTATGTGGAACAAGCAGGTCCACCAGGCTCTGAAGGAGATAATGTTCAGAATGAAAATATGAAGATTAAAAAAAAATCACATGGCCTTGGATTGGAAGTCTTCAGAGAACCATGCATCTTCATTCTGGCTGATGTAGCTCTCCACAGAGTTCCCAGCTGAGAGTCGCTGGTAGAGCTCACTTGATCTGTTTGCATATCTCTAGCAAAAGGGAATTCTCTATTTTTTCAAGGCTATGTTTTCCCTTGGTGTGCATAACTATCTTCTCCCTAAGTATTCCACATGTTGATGACAATTAATTTTAATAGAAAAATCCTTTACTGAATTTATATTCTTCCCTCTGATATAAACAATGTGCTTGAAATCCAAAATTTAGTAATTTATACTCTTTTTATTTCATTCATCTCTAGCCATACACATAGTTCAACATAATTAATAACTATTTACCAAAATGCAGTAAATAATAGAAGTTTATATATTAGGTTGTGGTTACGAAGGAAACAATGGAAATAGTAGCAATGCTTGTGCCCACATTCTTCCCACACCTAGCCCAAGGAAATAATGGTCATAGCACCCTTCACCTTGGGATATATATGGTTTGCATCATATGGGCTCTTAATTGCTGTTCTCAGCCCTTGGTTTAGCTACACACGTATTCATCATTCCCGTGCTGGAGAGAAATAGAATTTTTTCAATCTCAGACCATTCTCTGAGGAGAGGGAATAACAATAGCATCCCACAGCTGACTAATGCTCCTGTTTTTCTAAATTATATACTCTAGATCCAGCCCCTCAGATGCATAATTCATAGTTATGATTGGTTCTTATCCTAAAACTGTTACTACAGAATGTGCATGTATACCAGAGGAAGGGACCTGAATCTGAATCTTTGGAAGAAATCATACAAGTATGGAATAAGAATAATTTCTTCCAAAGATTCAAGGTGATGGAAGTTATTTGCAAGTTATTTGCTTATCTACTTCATATTAGTAATGAAAATAATTTAAGCAAATCAAACATTTTTTTCCTGGTGGACTTGTGTTGTCAACTACAAGGTTATCTTTTCATTGATAACCTATTTTAGACCTAACTTTTCCATTATCTCAATCCTTAGCCTTTGTGTGCTTTCAGCTCCTAATTCCAGGATAGAAGTGTGTCTGTTTTTTCTTGAGAGAAAATACCTCTGAAAAGATTAATGCAATTTTTATTTTATTTTGTTTGTTTTTTAACTCGAACTCTGAGGTCGGTTAATTACAAATATGTTTTATGAAATATGTTCTACACCATGATTGGATCATACTTGGCCTTCAAATTTCTATTATAAAGTTCAGATTTCATATTACTAACAATGAAGAACGATCAACATTCTCTAACAAATCACAGACACGTTATGATTAGCTACAGATAGTACATAGCTGTGGACATTGTATGAAAAAGAGATTGGAAAAGCCAAGATCAGAGTAGGAAAGTGGGTACAGAGACTGTTACATAAATTGGGAGAAAGACAATGATGGTTTAGGGAAGTGACAGTGGGAATGGAACTCAAGGGGACCAATAGTAGACTCTGAACAATTTCGCAATGGACAAGCCCTGGGTTCTAAGCCTGGTGTTGCCTTCAACTAACTGACTGACTTCCCAAGACACTTAAGTCACCTTATCCATAAAATGTGGAGATTGAGCCAGATAATCTCTAGAGTCCAGTTGAAGGTGACGCATGGGGATAGCATCAAGATGCTGCAGGAACATGGAAATAATATTCCACTGTAAGAGTTCAACTACTGAAAAGTATGTTGAAATGGTTGAGGTTTAGCAACTGTAGGAATAAATTAAGTAATCATAGTCAGACTACAAAAAGAGTATGAGCCTCTTCAAGGTTTTAATCAAGATTTGATAATAATTTATTACACATAAACTAGTCAAATGCACTTTATATGACTTTAAGATAAAGTATGAATGAAGAGTGAGCTTGAAAAATAGAAAAATGATGACCACAAATCCAAAACTGAGTCCACGAATCCAGGTTGCTTATTATGAGCCATAGATGGTACCCAATGAAAGATAAACTCTGATGTGGAGATAAATGCACTAGATTCTGGTGCTGTAAAACATTTTATGGATAGAAATCCCCTCAACTAGTTTCACACTGAAGATACTTCCAATCATAATTTTTTAACTACTTTATTGAAGTATGATTGATATACAAAAAGTTGTAAATATTCAATGTATACAACTTGATATGTTTGGAGATAAGTATGAAATCCAACATCAATATCAATGCCATGTGATAGATAGAAACCTATCTATCACTTCCAAAAGTTTCTTCCTGGCCCCTCTGTTGTTTGTTTGGGTTTTTTTTCTTATACGGTAAGAGTACTTGTAAGCTCTACCCTTTTAGAAAATTTTTAAGTAGACAATAGAATATTGTTAATCATAGGCCCTGTGTTGTACAGATCTCCAGATCTTATTTTATATGACTGAAAGTTTGTACCCTTGATCAACACTTCCTTATTCTACTCCGTACCCAGCCCCTGACAACTACCTTTCTACTCTCTTCTTCTATATGTTTAATTAGATTCCAATACATAAGTGAGATCATGGAATGTTTGCCTTTCCATGTCAGGCTTATTTTACTAAGAATAATGCCCTCCAGGTACATCCACGCTTTCACAAATGGCAACATTTCCTTCTTTTTTAAGGTTGAATAATATTCCATTATATGTATATACTAGGTTTTCTTTATGAATGCTTCTGTGGATGAACATTGAGGTTCTTTCCATTTCTTGGCTATTGTGAATAATGCTGCAACAAGCATGGGACTGAAAATATCTCTTTGATGTACATATTTCAATTCCTTTCCCTAATTACTCAAAAATGTGGTTGCTGGATCAAATGTAAATTCTACTGTTAATCTTTTGAGGAAACTCTATACTGTTTTCCACAGTTGATGCACCAATTTACATTCTCATTAACAGTGTACAGGGTTCCCTTTTCTCTACATCCTTGACAACACTTCTTGTCCTTTGTTCTTTTGATCATAGCCATCCAAAGAAGTGTGAGATGATATCTCGTTGTGGTTTTGATTTACATTCCCCTTAGTGATTTTTGCATTTTTATTAACGATGTTGTTCATCTTTTCATGCACTTCTTGGCCAATTGTATGTCTTCTTTGGAAAAATGTCTATTCAGTTCCTCTGCCCATTTTTTAATCGGACTGTTTGTTTTTTTGTTGTTGAGTTGTATGAGTTCTTTATTTTTGAGACTGTATAAAAGAGGTGATTTTGGAAGACACAGGAATTTTCCATTTGGACAACGAAAATGGAAGGGATTTCAGGTTGGTCAACAGCATTTGTAAAGCATGGAGTTATAAAATCATGCGGCATACTTTCATATGCTTACAGGTGAAGGTGAGATGGAGAAGAAATAGAAAAGATGAGCTGAAGGCATAGGCAGATGCTGTAAGTGATATCAAATACCATGTGCAGGAGGAGAATTTTTCAGTAGTAGGAAAAAAAAAGCAAATAAAGGATAAAACCAAAGGAGAGGGACAATTAGAAATCCCAGGTGGTTAAATCCCAGAAGATTAAAGTGTGTGATTTTTCTATAGTGGTAATTTCAATATCTCTTTCGCTGAAGTTGTATAGGAAGATTTTTTAATTGCCAAGCAATTATTGTTTATAAAACTGCTACTAATTTCTAGTTTTTGTACATTTTGAATGGAGAATGTAAACTCTATATCTTATTTAAAAATTATTGATGTCTTCTTCATTCTTTAATGTGGGCCACAGGTACATGCAAGGAAACTATTTTTTGCTCTTTGTAAAGAATTCCCATGTATAGAAAGTCTTCATGGTTGCATCTTATTAGTCTCCATAGAAATTTGAATTTTTCTCCATGTTTTTCTGGACATCTTCAATGTTGTTTGTTGAATGTCATTAAAGCCTTCTCTGATAGACAAAAACCTAACCTAGAAAGAATATGAAGCTAACAATTGACAGAAGACACAATCTAACACATGCAGGGTTTGTGGTGTCCTGGCATGTGGACATGAACCTATTAAACCAACTTCATCATTTATAGGCACATCCTGCAGAACTTTTCACCAGTAGAAAAACCCATAGCGTTAGTACTTAAACTTCAGAGAACATATCTCTTAGTAAAAATTGCTAAATAATGTTTATGTGGGAAATATTAATATTTTCAACTCCAAAGCTCAATACAACATTAAAACAAAATTATACGCGAGAAAAGGCCCAAATTAAAATACGAAGATAAATGTTTGAAAAGCCACAGAATGTCAACAGAGTGGTAGTGTTTCTTGGATTTTCTTTCTTAAAGGTCATGTTAGTGCAGAGAAGCAACAGTTTGCCAAGAATGACATTAGTTTTTTGGAAATCATGTAGCAAAGTTTTAAGCATTTTGTACCCTAACATGATGCTTATTATTTATACAGAGACATTTTTACTGTGGTTTAGAAAACTAGCTGGAGGTGGGACTAGATTGAGTACTGATTATAGTTTTCCCACTTAAAATAATGGGAAGTAGGACCCCAGTTTGTGTTTTCACTAACCTCATCTGATTGTCTATCATTGTGTGCGTGTGTATGTAGAATTACTATGTCTTCTTGGTGATTTCATTCATTTATCACTATAAATTTGCCTTTTTATCTCTGAAAATACACTTGACTGTGAAGTCTATTTTTTTATATACTACTATAGTCAAACAAGCTTGATGTTTGTTTGAAATTTCTACTCCGTTTGTGTATTTAAATGTTATTCCTGTAACCAAGTCATAGTAAGGTCTTCCTTTTTACCTAATGTAGTAATCTCTCTCTCTCTCTTTTAATTCAAGTGCTTAGTCTATTTACATTTAATCTCATTATTGTAAAGTTAGATTTAACTCTACAATTTTGATGTTTCCTTCTATTTGTCCCCACCATTATATATTCCTTATTTTCTCCTTTCTTTTTTTGAATTAATGAAGCATTTTTAATATTCCATTGCAATCTGCTTTATTGTCTTTGAAACAGCTTTATTGAGGTATTATTGATACAAAATAAAATGGACATATTTCAAGAGTACAATTTGATAAGTTTTGACACATTTAAACAGTTGTAAAATCACCACCACAATGATTATAATGAAAATATTCACCAGCCCAAAAGTTTCCTGCTGCCCCATTGTGATGATTCCATTTTATCTCCTTTGTTGGCTCCTTAGCTACAACTCTGATTTTTATTTCAGTGGTTGCCTTGGATTTATAGTATACATCTTTAAATTATCATTGTCTACCTTCAAGTGATATTTTACCACTTCACATATCATATAAGCAACTTGTAATAACATACTTCCATTTCTACTCCCTCAGACTTTATGCTATTCTTTTCATACATTTTCCTTATACATATGTTATAAACCCCACAGTGCATTGTTACTATTTTTGTTGACAGAGTCAATGATCTTTCAAAGAAATTTAAATTATTTAAAAATACCCTATATACCTACCCCATGGTTACTATTTCTGGTGCTCTTCATTCTTTGCATAGATCCATATTTATATCTGGTATAATTTTCTTTCTCTTGGAGGACTGCCTTTACCAATTATCATTCTGTAGATTTGCTGGTGATTAATTCTTTTATCTTTTGTATGCCTTCATTTTTGAAAGATAGTTTCATGACTACAGAATTCTGGGTCGGCAAATTTTTATTCACAGTCCTTTAAAAATTGTGTCATTGAGTTCTCACTTAGTTATTTTCAAAGAGAAATCTTTGGTATATTTATCTTTGTTCCTCTGTATGAAATGTGTCTTTTTTTCTTCTGGCTGCTTTGAAGATTTCTCTTTATCACTGGTTTTGAGCAATTTGATTAGTATGTGCCCTGGTATAGATTTCTCCATGTTTTTAGTTGATTTCCTCCATGACAGAAAGATAGCCAGCAACTTAGGAATAACAGTGGTTATAAGCAGCATTCAACAAAGGAGAAACTGCTGAGGAAGAAGTACATAGGTGTCTGGAGGTGATGGTCAGCCCAGGTGATGGTAATTATGAGTATGTTTCCCATGATGGAGGCCAGGTACTCCAGAAGATGCACCAGGAAGAAAACCTTCCTATGATGCTGGACAGCTGCAAACCCCTCCAGGGTGAATTACTGGACTGCTGTCCTGTTTCTTGCATCCTTCATCACTGACGTTTCCATTTCTTCAGTCAACTCTCTTTGAGCTATTTTGCAGGGTGTCATGACTGAAAAGTGAAGAAATCAATTTCATTAAACGTATAAATTAATGTAGGCATGGTGACTAGATGTTATTTTAAACATTATATTTTATGTGTAGTTTTTGCCCATTATTAAGTGAAAATAAATAATTTTTATCTTTGAATATGTTTATGTTAAATGCAGCCTAAACTCCTGGATAAATAAGAACTGTGCATGTGGCTTCAGGTTTTCATAAATGATAATGTAATTTTAACAGTGTTAGTCATTTTCTTATATAGTCGATCGCCAAGATGGAAAAAAAGTCCTTCTTTTAGTGATATATCAGATCATGCAACACATTCCTGGTAAGATACCACTCATATCACGCATCCACAAGGTGAATATTGCAGAAGGAAAACTGGAGGCTTGAAAAAAAAAAAACACTTGTCATCATGGAGTCTGTCATCTCACCAAAAAATATTCCCCCATGGTATCTTTAGGATTTGTCATCCATATTTGAGGTCCTAACATCACTTGTAGGAAAACTTCCTGTGGCTCCAGCTGCAGCCCTCTAAAGTGAGTTAGATTAGAAGATTAGCAGATGGACTCTACTCAGATTGTTGGAGACCTAGTCCAGGCCATTTTCCTACACAACTTGAGACAAGTCAGTAGGAGAGAAGAATTTTCCCTTCCCTCTATGCCAAGTGGTCAGTCTAGGGGAGAACTTGGGTCTTTTGACCCTTTCAGTCCATCAGCCTGAGGATAGAAAAGGGATTGCACGCCTTGACTCCAGCAATTATTTTCTAATTCACTTTCTCTCCTATTGTCCACCTAAATAAAATATCCTCATTCACCCTTTAAATCCATGAACTTCTCTTATGTGAGCCTTTGTCACTCTGGTCAACTAGTGTTCATCTCAGATCTCTGAACTAGCTGTCTGATTTATCCAAACACTCACTCTTTTAGTATGTGCAATTAGCTTAAAGAGGAACAGACTCTGCTTCAGTTTACAATAAATGAATAGCAAGATGATCCAATCACACTAAGATCATGTACTCACTCAGATGCAGCTCACAGCAGCCAGAGCTCTGTCCCCTGCTCTCTCACTCTTCCAACAACCAAGATGCTGGTTTAGGCAGTTAGAAATGTAAAAAAAAAAAAAAAAAAAAAAAAAGGAAAGAAAGAAACACTTGCATTTGAGATGACCCTAATTTGTCCCAGAGAAAAGTTTAACATCTGCACCATGTCTGCTAAGCATCCTTCTTCATAAGAATGCAGAGCTTTCAAAAGTTGAGGTAGACCAAAGTGATAGCTCCATGGCAATCTTGCCTGATGAAATCCTGGGAAAGAAAGGAGAGCACATACTGCCCACAATGTTCTACTGGAGTCTGGGAGTGAGTTCACTTTGAATCCCAAAAGCTTTCACACCCTCTTTGCAGGCCCCATGGTCCCCAGACTCCCAGTCTACTCTTTCATGAGCCACCCTGCTCACTGAGAAAATTCTTCAAGGTGTGGTGGGAGACAATAGCCTCCTCTCTCAAACAGGTCCCTGTAGATAGTATTTTTCAAAAATGCATTCCAGGGCAGATAAAATGTGTTACTACTCCCCTACCTCTCCTGATTGGGGAGAATACACATGACATTGAGAGCAGAGATGACAGTGAAATTAACTTTCCTCATCATATATTTCATGTTGGACTGTCTCTTGACACCAATCAGGATCCACAAGGACCAGTAGGCAGACCCCAGACACAGCAGACCTCATTAGAAGATGGAACAAAGCCATCTAGAGATCAGTGTGTCTTTAGGATCTCTGGTGGCTTCCAGTTGGGTCTTGTTGGAAATAGAAAATTATAATACAAACATCATAGTTATTCTTTCATTATGTATGCAGATATAGTAATATGGACTCCCAAATGTCTGTGTTGTCCTCCATGAAAATCTTCAAAGTGGAGTACATATAATCCTCCTAGAGTTTATAAAGTCTCAAATTGCATTATGTTACTAAAATGGAGTTGGCAGGTCAAATGGGGATCTTGGACTCACACCTGGTGGTAATAAGGTGAAGCTCTCCCTTATTCTGCCAGAGCAGTGCCAAAGAACACCAGATAATGCACAAAGTCTAAATAAGAGCTAGAGTCTCATAACGTAACACACAGAATGTTCATATTTCAGTGGATAATAACTTTTCATACAAAGAACAAGGAATCTTTCAACTTGAATGAAAAAAAGTCAGTCACCAATATCAAGATGACAGACATTAGAATGACATGACACAGAATTTAAAGCAGTCATCATAAAACTGCTTCAATGAACAATTACAAACGTGCTTGAGATAAATTTTAAAAATAGAAATTCTCTGCTAAGAAATAGGAGACATAAAGAAGAACCAAAAGGAAATTCTGGAACTGAAAAATACAATAAACAAAAATTTTTAAAAGTTCAATGGATAAGCTCAACAGCAGAATGTAGGGAATAGAGGGAATAACCAATGAACTGGAAGTTAGAACAGTAGAAACTACCCAGTATGAACAACAAAAAGACAATAGACTGAAAAAAATAGATACAAATTCATGGACGTATGGAACTATAACAAAAGATCTAACATTCATATCATTGGAGTCTGAAAAAGAGGAGAAAAAGAGTGAGGCTGAAAAAGGATTTGAAGAAACAAAGGCTGAAAACTTCTCAAATTTGGCAAAAAAAATGTAATATACAGATTCAAGAAACTGAGAAAATTCCAAATAAGAAAAATCCAAAGAAGTCCACATCAAGAAACATAATATTCAAACTTCTGGTGGTTAAAGGCAAAGAACCATTTTTGAAAGCAGCAAGAAAGAAACAACACATTACCCATGTGAAAGAACAATTCAAATGACAGTAGATTTCTCATCAGAAACCATGGAGGCTAGAAAGAAGGAGAGTAATATTTTTCAAGTGCTGAAAGGGAAGAACTGTCAATATATGGAACCCTATATCTAGAATTCTATATCCAGGGAAATATGCTTCAGGAATGAAGGAGAAATAAAGACATTTTCAGATGAAGGAAAACCGAGAGAGTTTGACACCAGCATATCTATCCTAAAAGAATGGCCTAAGGAAGTTCTCTAAACAGAAATAAAATTATATCTAGAGCAACTACTAAAAATGCTATACAAAGAGATACACTCAAAAGCATTATAGATAAATCAAAATGGAATCATAAAAAATGTTCAAGTAACCTGTATGAATGCAGGAAGCCAGGGAAATGAAAAACAAACAGAAAACAAAACATAAAACGGCAGACTTAAGCCCTAAGACATCAAAAATAACATTACTACATTAAATGTGAATGATCTAGGTACACTAGCGGGGGCTCCTCCAGTCTCCAATTTGGATAAATTTTATTTCCTTTTCTTGCCTAATGGCTTTGGCTAGGACTTCTAGTACTATGTTGACTGGGAGTGGTGAGAGTGGGTACCCTTGTCTTACTCACGATCTTAGAAGAAAAGCTTTCATCTTTTCACCACTGAGTATAATGGTAGCTGTGGGCTTGTCAGATGTGGCCTTTTATTATCATGAAAGGATGTTGAATTTCGTCAGATGCTTTTTCTACATCTATTGAGATGATCAAATGATTTTTATCCTTCATTTTGTTAATGTATGTATCACATTGTTTGATTTGCATATGTTGAAATATCCTTGCATCACTAGAGTAAATCCCACTTGATCATGGTGTATGATCCCTTTAATGTGCTGTGTGATTCTGTTTGCTTATAGTTTGTTGACGATTTTTACATCTATGTTCATCAAAGATATTGACCTGTAATTTTCTTTTTTTGTAGTGTCCTTGTCTGGTTCTCTTATCAGGGTAATGCTGTCCTTGTAAAATGAGTTTGGAAGTATTCTCTTCTCTTTAATTTTTTGGAAGAGTTTGAGGAGGATTGGTATTATTTACTCTTTAAATGTTTGATAAAATTAACCAATGAAGCCATCTGATCCTGAGCTTTTCTTTGTTAGGAGGTTTTTGATTACTGATTCAATCTCCTCACTAGTAGTAATTGGTATGTTCAGATTTTCTATTTCTTCGTGATTCAGTCTTGGTAAGTTGTATGTTTCTAGGAATTTATCCATTTCTTCCAGGTGGTCCAATTTGTTTTCATATAATTGCTCATAGTAGTCTCTTACGATCCTTTGTATTTGTACAGTATCAATCGCAATGTCACCTCTTTCATTTACAATTTTATTTGAGTCCTTTTTTCTTTGTAAGTCTAGCTAAATGTTGTCTATTTTATGTTTCAAAAAACCCAAGCTCTTAGTTTCATTGATCTTTCCTATTGTCTTTTTAGCTTCTATTTCATTTATTTCCTCTCTGATCTTTGTTATTTCCTTCTTCTACTAATTGTGGGCTTAGTTCATTCCTCTTTTTCTAGTTCCTCAAGGTGTAAAGTTTGTCAGTTTATTTGGAATCTTTCCCTTTTTTAACATTTGTTGTGAGGAGGTTTGGCCTTGAGCTAACATCTGTTGCCAATCTTCCTCTTTTTGCTTGAGGAAGATTGTTGATGAGCTAACATCTGTGCCAATCTGCCTCCATTTTATGTAGGTGTCACCACAGCATGGCTTGATAAGCAGTGCTATGTCTGCACCCCAGATCCAAACCTGCAAACACCAGGCCACCAAACCGGAATGTGTGAACTTAACAACTATGTCCCTGGGCTGGCCTCAATCCTGCCTTTTTTAAAAAATATAAGTGTTTATCACTATAAACTTCCCTCTAGACCTGATTTTGTTGCATCCTATAATATCCACATATTTGCCAATTTTCCAGTTTTCTTGTTGTAATTGATTTCTAGTTTATACCATGTGGTCAGAAAGGAGGCTTGATATGACTTTAATCTTCTTAAATTTATTAAGACTTGTTTTATGACATAACGTATGATATATCCTCAAGAATGCTACATGTGTGCTTAAGAAGAATGACTACTCTGCTGCCATTGGATGGAATGTTTGGTATATGTGTGTTTGATCTGTCTGGTAAAACGTGTAGTTTAAGTCCTTATTGATTTTCTGTCTAGATGATTTATTCATTGTTGAAAGTGGAGTGTTGAAGTCCCTTACTCTTATTATATTGCTGTCTATTTCTCTTTTCATATCTGTTAATATTTGCTTTATATATTTAGGTGCTCCTATTTTGGGTGCATAGATATTTAAAAATTTTATATCCTTTTGATGGAAGACACCCGTATCATTATATAATGACCTTCTTTTCACTTGTTACAGTCTTTGGCTTAAAGTCTATTTTGTCTGATATAAATATAGCTACCCTTGCTTTCTTTTGGTTTTCATTTGCATGGAATATCTCTTCCATGCACTTTAAGTCTTCACTTTAAGTCTATTTGTGTCCTTGACACTGAAGTGAGTCTCTTGTAGGTACCATATAGATGGGTTTTGTTTTTTATCTATTGCTATCCATTCAGCTATCGATTTGTGTCTTTTGATTGGAAAATTTATTCTATTTACATTTAAAGTAATCATTGATAGATGTGAGCTTACTATTGCCATTTTGTTCATTGTTTTCTTCTGTTTTGTAATTCCTTTGCTCCTTTCTCCCTCTCTTGATCTCTTCCTTTGTGATTTGATGGTTTTCTGTAGTGGTATGCTTACATTCCCTTCTCTTCTTCTTCTATGCGTCTACTACAGGTTTTTGTTTTGTGGTTACCTTGAAGCTCCCATAAAACATATTTATAACATTCTATTTCAGGCTGATAACTTAACTTTGAATGCATATAACATTTTACTTTCCACACACACGTACATTTTATGTTTTCAATGTCACAATTAACATCTTTTCACATTGTGTATCCAATTAATAAATTATTGTAGCTACAGTTATTTTTAATACTCTTGAATTTTAACCTTCATACTGGAGTTATAAGTGATTTACCCACCACCATTACAATATTAGAGTTTTCTAAATGTAACTATATATTTACTTTTATCTGTGAGTTTTATACTTTCATATATTTTCCTGTTACTAGTTAACATCCTTCCGTTTCAGATTGAAGAACTTCCTTTAACATTGCTCGTAGGGCCAATCCAGTAGTGATGAACTCCTTCAGTTTTTGTTGGTTTGTCTAGGAAACTCTTTCTCACTCCTTCAATTCTGAAAAAGAACTTTGCTGGGTAGAGTATTCATGGGTGGCATGTTTTTTTATTTCAGCACTTTGAATATAATACCACTTCCTTCTGCCCTGCAAAATTTCTGCTGAAAAGTCTTCCATGGTCTTATGGGGGTTGCCTCGTACATAAAAAGTTGTCATTCTCTTGCTGTTTTTAAGATTCTCTCTGTCTTTAAATTTTGACAATTTATTTATAATGTGCTTCAGTGTGGATCTCTTTGGATTCATCTTATTTGGAACTTTTGGGGCTTCCTGGATCTGGACAACTGTTTCTTTTTCCAGCTTAGGGAATTTTTCAGCCAGTATTTCTTTGAATAAGCTTTATGCTCCCTTTCTCCCTCTTCTCCTTCTAGAAGCTCTGTTATGTATATTTTGTCTGCTTGATGGTGTCCCATAAGTCCCTTAAACTATCTTCACTCTTTTTCATTGTATTTCTTTTTGTTCCATATTTAGATGAATTCCACTGCCTTGTCTTTGAGTTCACTAATCCTTTACTCCACTTTCTCTACTCTGCTGTTGCACCCCTCTATTGAATTTTTCTGTTCAGTTATTGTATTCTTCAGCTCTGTGATTTCTGTTTGGAATATTTTAACATTTTCTATCTTTTTGTTGAAATTCTCGTGTTGTTCATGCATCACTCTCCTGACCTCAGTGAGCATCTTTAGGAACATTATTTTGAACTCTCTGTCAGGTAAATCTCTTACTTCCATTTCATTAAGATCTGATTCTGGGGATTTATCTTGTTCTTTTGTTTGGAACATATTTCTTTGTTTTTTCATTTTACTTGACTCTCTGTTGGTTTCTGCATGTTAGACAAAACAGCGACCTCTCTCTCTTGACAGAGTGGTCTCATATTGGAGATAAACATTGTCCATCAGCTCACCCAAGCTCCTGGTTGTCTCTCAAACCATTGTGATTGTTCAAGTTGCTTCTTTGTTCTTAGTGCCTCCCAATAGTTGAAGGTATGCCAAGAGGCACCCATTCCCAAGGAGAAGGATTCCAGTCAGCACCAAGACGTAGGCTAATTAGAAGCCAGATCCTCAACTAGCAGCTGGAAAAGTATATAGTTAACCTCCTCCAGGAAGAAACTTGGAGATGGGCATTTTTTCCTGCCCCCTCTGTGGTAAGCCCAGGTATGTACCCATGGAAAGCATGCTCCTGTACCTATTTAAACACTGCTTCATTGTTTGCTATAGTCCTATGGGACCCATGAATGCAAGCCCCATTGTCTATCAGAGCCAGGCAATCCTTGGGCCCATCCCTTACATGGCAACCAAAAGCTGGAGTGCCAGACATGCACACAACCTCCTTCCAGGGAGATACCACAGACTTGGTTTTGTTATTGGAGCAGGCCAGAGGGAGAAGCAGAGGAAGGATCTGCCAGCTTTCCCAGTCTCTGAAGAGATCACAGCCAGCCCCTAGATATGTGCTAAAATTACAAGCTAGATCTTCAGGAAGCCGCTTATAGCATATGCAGCTAGACCTTTTTTGGAGAAAGATTGGAAGATGGGCATTCTTGGCTGTTCTTTCTGCACTGAGCCCTGGGGGAATAGCCACAGCAATTGCTCATGAATCCATTAAGAAGTGCGTCTTTGTTTTCTATAGTCTTGGGGTCTCACGGACACAAGCTCCATTGGCTTTCAAAGCTCTTGGATGGGGGTCTTAAAAGCTGGGGCACTAGATATACACTCCAAACCCTTCTTATCAGAGAGAAACTGGGAGTTGGAGATTCCCTCTTGACTGTATGGCACTGAGCTGTGGGTGGGGTTTATGATAAGAGTATGTCTTAGCCTTTCCCAGCCATTTTGCTGTGGGTGTTTGCTCAATGTGCTGGAGCCATGCAGCTAGTTTCTGAATTTCTTTTAGAGGGAATTTCTCCACGTTTAGCTGTACATTCAGGGTGTCTGTGGGAGCAGGGAAGTTCAGCAGCCTCCTGTCTGACCATCTTGGTCACTGCCACCATTTTTAATCTGCACTATTCTTATTTCTTTCAACTGGTCATATTGCCACACTCACTCTTGTCCCCTGCTCTTGCCAGGAATCTCTAACCTAGAATACTCTCTTTCCTCATCCCCTCCCAAAATCAGCCTATCTCCTACCTAGCCTTTAAATCTCAGCTTAAATGACACTATTTTAAGCGGCTTGTTTTTGACACCTACAGGTAAATGAGGTTCCCTTGCTGTGGGTGTGCTTCCCCACGATGACATTTTATTTTCAATACTTGTTAAATTGCCTTTCCAACTAGACGGTAGGACAGTTTTTACCTGTCTTGCTCACTACTGTATCCTCAGCAGGTATTACATGGGTTGATGAGGGCAGCATAAGTATCTGTGGTAAGAGGGAAAGAAGGAATGGAATTCTATAAGGAGACGGTTAGAATAAGATAATGATATGGTCGATCCTGGCCAAATAGTCATACCAGTGGGAAAATAATATTTTAAGGAGTACATTATATAGGCTTTATAACATATATTGATCCAATTAATAGGCTAATGGCTTGTTTTACATTCATTTTGTTTATACACTCTGCATTGTAATCCTGAGTCCTCTCAAAGCTGTAATTAGCCTCCAGTGATTGAGGACAATGGCCCTCAGTCTTTGACCAGGGGGTGACTAATAACATTGACCTGTGATCATATAACTGGACCCCATGATCCAAAAGAGCTGGTCTGTATATCCACCAGAAGAACTCTGATGTATTAGGAAGGGGCAAGAGTGAAAGAGCTTTACAGGGGTCCTTAGGACCTCCAGAAAGGATAATGAAAGGGACTTTAATGAACAAAGGACCTTTAAAATGTACATGGTTAGATTCCAGACACCAAGATAATTACTCCTATGTTTGAAGGAGAGATAAGGCTCCTCTCCCTACCCTCAGTGGGAGGTGCACTAGGAAAGCAAGGACATTCATCCTGTGATTGGAGAATAAGGCTATAAGCTCTGTTCTGAAGCCAAAAATCAGATCAAGAGAGAAGGTTTTCTAGTCAAAGAGATTCCTCTCCAGCCCAGTTGCACAATGAGACAGCATGTTAACCTCTTTTTTAAAAGGATCTAGAAATATGGAAGAGGATGGCTGAAAGAAGCTTTACCTCTTATAGAAGAGATCATCTAAGGTCATCAAAAATGTCAACAAACTCAGAATTATGATCTCCTCACTCCTGGGGCAGAACGTGCTCTGGCCCTTGAAGGGCTTGGATTCAACCAGTTGTCAGTGTCAGAAATAGTTGGAGCCAGGCTTAGCTCAGGGACTGAAACACTCCTGATGGAGACCATGGGAGCAGCAGCAGCATCATTAAGGCAATGACCCATTGAAAGGAAGTATGCATCCGTTGGAGTCCAGGAAGGAAAACAGAGGCCACCTCACATATCTTAACAGAGAGAATTCAATACAGAAATTGATTAGATAAGTTTTGGAGGACTGTAGGACATGGAGGGAACACTGAGGCGATACAGAGACAGCAAGTGCAGAAAGCAGCTTTATTGCCTATGACTGGAAGAACAAAGAGGAAAGCTTAAGTCCATTGTAACTGAGAAGCCCAGAGAAGGGGCTCCACTGCACTGGGTCAGAGACCTTGGATTGGGGTGTGCTTCCTGTGCAGCCCAGGTCTTCTTGCATGTGAAAAGACCCCACAGAGCTAGGGCTCAGGCCTCTGAGGAACATGCACTGCTCATTGGTGCTGCTTCCACAGGACCTTGGAGGAGAGCCTCCGCTGGGTTGGGATTCAAACCTCTGAGGAGGCAACACTGATGACCACGTGCTGGAATCTCTGAGGGGCCCAATGAGGCTGCCCCTGAAAGTGTGAAAACTGCATCCAGCTGCTGCCACTGAGCCCAATCACTGCT
Organism: Equus quagga; assembly: GCF_021613505.1. Classification (NCBI taxonomy): domain Eukaryota; kingdom Metazoa; phylum Chordata; class Mammalia; order Perissodactyla; family Equidae; genus Equus; species Equus quagga. The sequence goes on from NC_060268.1 coordinate 116,434,133, forward strand.
GCAAAGTAAAAGGACAACACTGGACAATGCTGACAGAAGCAGGAAGCAAGTGGGAAAGAGCAAGTCCCAGCTCCCTTCTCCAGTCCTTAAGCTTCCCTCTAGGTCCCCCTATGTGCAGAGACAAACAAGAAATTCAGCTGTAAAGGTGAAATGTGGTTTGCAGAACCCCAGGCCCAGAGTTCCAAAGTTGGGTTTGAAGTTGAGAGACAATAGGTCAATAACGAGCGAGTTGCTGCCCCTTCCATCTAAACTAGCTTGGGTAGCTACTCCAGCACAGAAGGAAGCAGGAGAACGTGGTGTGTTTCCTGACATGCAGACCCAAGAAAAGTTATCCTGGGCAACATAAAAAGCATCCCAGGGAATCTAAGTGGAGGTCAGATTATAATTTGGGCTCTAAATTTTTCCGCTGTCCAATACAGCAAACATGAGTGACAAGTCTGTCCTAGAAAGTATATGTTTATGGTGCTACCGAATCATGTCTCTTGGTTATATTTCATTATAATTCAGAAAAATGAAGCATTCTGATAGGTCTCATTCTTCTGATTAGGCTATAATAGTCTGAGTACAAATATTTGAGGAAAAGACTGCATATGGGAGCACACAAAAGCAGATCAACTCAGTACAATACTACTAACAGGTTCAGGCTTGTGTATGGGGAATCCCAGCCTGCCTAACACGTGAGGCTTGCTTACCCCCAAAAAAGGACAAAGCAAGACTACCTCAAGACTTGGTCCTTTCTTAATTGACATGGGACCAGTGTAAAGAAATGTCCTCAAAAGCCTAGGTCCCCTCCTCATCACATGCTTTTCTAGGGAATGCCAGGAGCACTCTCTAGCTATAAGACCCAGCAGTGGTGCCTGGCTGTCGGGTAGAGCTCTCATCTGAGGAGGCTACTGGGCTCACCCCAGTTGGTGGTTGAGGACAAAGACCTAGCCCTGCCTTTAGCTATGTCCCCTCCCAGATGGGGTGGGCCAAATGCCTCTTTCTTGCCTTTGATGAAAGTAACTCCTCTAGCCTCCTTTTCAAATAGAAAGAGGGTTCTTAGATTAAATTTAAAAGATAAAATAAAATAAGAATCTGCTCCATGCAATGGAAGTTAAATGTGATGGGACTTATCCAGTGTTGTGGAGGCACCCTTTCTCTGGAATAAATGCCTGCACCTGTCGTACAGGGTCTAAGAACTCTACATTTGTGAGAGTGGCTCAAGTCTCCAATTTCTGTCAAGTGGCAGACACCATTGCACCAATTTTGTAGCTCTGACAAAAGTTAGTAGGGTCTAAATCTTGTGTTCTCTACTGAGGCAGGTGTGACACTTTCAAAACACTTTCAAAAAGATTGTTCTTCCAGACACATTGGTCAGGTTGGGCAGGAGCTGATGCAGGATTACTGCTTGTTAGCAAAGTCCCTTGTTGTTCCAACCATGGACAACACTAGAAGCTGGAGTCCACAACAGGCAATAAAATACTTTGGTGGTTAAGAGCTTATGCTCTGGATTCACAGAGCTTCCATTCAAGTCTTATCTCTACCTCCCACTCATTGTGTGACTTGGACACATTACTTAGGCTCTTGCAGTGTTACTGGAAAACAAAAGACAAATAGTGGCAGCACTTAGTCCCAGACCTGATGTATAGAAGCTCTGCTGTAATAGTAGGCACTAGTCATAAAGTGGTAAAAATGGCACAACAACAACCACAAATCCTTCCAAATGTGAGAGGGCATCTCTGGTTGCTTGTAGTTCGCTGGTCCTCCTCCAGGGCTGATTTTGCTATGTCTGGAGACATTCTTAGGGTCACAACTGGGGTGATCCTATGGGCATCTATTTGTTAGAGACCAAGGATGCTGCTAAGTATCCTACAATGCACAGGACACCTCTTGCAGCAATGACCCAGCCCAAGTGTCAACGGTTTTGAGGTTGACAAACCCAAGGATTAATTCCTAAAATGAAGAAAAGGGAAAGTCAATATAAAACACAGGCATTCAACTACCTTATTGTCCAGGATCAAAGGACAGGAGTGTCTCTAAAGACTTCAGTCATGAAGCAGCATTCACAGAAAGGGATGCACTACAGGCCCATATCTTATCTGGATCAGACAGACTCTTTATCATATGGCTGCTGGTGCTGGAAGATCAACATGGTCCTCATCATGTACTGGAGGTCTGCTTGAGCCAGAGAGGTCAAAAGGGTAAGGCCTTGAGTTTAGAGAATCAATTGAAGAAAGGATGTGCCTTCTTGACTGATATACATTATCAAAGACAAAAAAGAGGAAAATGGATGAAGAGGAAGTTCTATTACTTCTCTGTGGCTCTTCAAAGAATTGACAATGTTAAGTCATAGTCAGCTGGTCACAGGAAGTGCTGCCTGCAGGATGCCTGTGGGGTCATGAGTCTGTCTGCGTTAAACCACAAGGACTAATTTTAAGATATAACATTATGAGGAAGCAAGAACTGCCTCTCTGTCTCAGCTAAGGGAGGAAAATTGGTGCTAGTTCCTGAAAAAGAGCCACAAAAACAACAAAGTCTCACTTGTCATGTCAGTTAAAGGAAAAGAAGGCATATGTTCCTGAGAAGGAAAACCCCAAGCAAGACGGCATCCTGGCAGGAAGGGAAGCTCTTCCTGGACCAAGACGGCTACAGAAAGAAGGACCAGCTGCCCATACGGGGCTCAGGGGACAAGATGAACGGACTGAGATGGGGCTCAACTGAGCATGGAAGAGAAGTGATATGAGAACTAAAATGGACCTGTATGAGTTTGAAGAGCAGGAAAAACGTGTTGGGGCTGAAAGAAGATGGGCTTTCAGGAGCTAGGAGAGAATCTAGGATTAAGGAAAGGTTGGCAGTCCATCTCTGTCAGGAAACTCCCTTATTTGGCCTTTCCCAAGTAGAAATGGTGTCACTCACGAGCCTGAAGCTTCCTGAGATAAAGAGGATCCACATTACCTCGGAGAACAACCATCGGGGCATGGTCTCTCATTTACCCATCCCACTTGCTTCTCCTTGCTAGGTCATTTGAGAGAGTCAAATACACAACAGCCCCTTTCTGTGTGGTCCCACGCCACTTGGCCTCAACTTGCCCTTTCCAGCTAACCACTGCGAACATCACCCTAAGCCAAGGAGTGGTGAAGGGCTGTGACATTCAGGCTTCCTTGGCTGCTCCTGATCTCAGTGATCACTCACCAAAAATAACATCTTAAGCTTACATGGCACTTGATATCACTGTCTTCGGTTCTCTCATTCAATCTTGGCAGCATCTCTAGGTTGATTTATTGTCCTCACTATACTTAGAAAGAAACTACAGCTCAAAAGAGTTGAGTATTCTGAAAGAGGCTGAATTTGAACCCAGATCTTATCCGCCCACTCCCAGTTCAAGAACTACACACATCTCTGCATCCACAACACCATGACACCACATCCTGCAACACAGCAGTCTTCATGCCTTTTCTTTTTGTATGCATCATCATGGGTACTAGTGCCTTCTTAACTGGATTACCAGTTTTCCAAGAATAGAGATCAAGTCTCATATTTCTGTTTTGTCAAATGAGTAACGCTCTCTTAAACACTCAATATTCATCTATTTTTTATTTTTTTAATCCATTACAAAATGTAGAAAATATAAAAATTACAAGAAACCAAGATGAATATAGTAACACAATATACGCTCTTCCTGCCATGTCTAAAATCTGCTAGTAATCATATTGATTCATTAGTGGTAGTTTTCAAAGCCTTATTCAGTGGAAAGTCTCTGAGACCACTGGGGGCTTCCACATGTTATTTGGGTGTCAAAATTCTGTTAGAAGAGACTAGACCTGGTCCATACCAATCTATGTGTCATGGCCACAGTCAGTCTATGGTTCATCAAATTCTTGAATTTCATACCCAAAATCAATGTGCTTCTGATGAATGACAATGAGAATCCCGGATGAAGAACCATGGACAATTCATCTCTTCTAAATCAATATCAAACTACTCTCAGCTTACATCTCAATAGCAAACAGTATGTATTTTTATTCAATCCGAAAGACTCAGGTAAACATTCACAACTTCTTCTGTCATCTTTAATGGATCATGATAAAGAGAATCTATTTTCCAGTCTAGTTTTCTAACAGCACAGAGCCAAGTTCAAGACTTGTCTTCATTAGACATGGAGGATTTGTCCACCTGGTTGTATTCTGAAACAATGGGAGGGTAGCAATGCTTACAATGCTGTGCAACTTTATAGCTTAATCAGAGCAGTTATCCCCACTCCAGATCAATGAGATATGTCAGATCCTCATGATATGAGGACAAAGTAAAGGAGGGATGAGAAATCTCAGGCAAGGTCTAGATGTACAGCCCATGCATCAAGTGTTACAGCTGAAATTTCCACATTCAAAACAAAATAGTGACTGCATATGTCCCTATTCATCAAATTGTACACATTAACTATATGCAGCTTTTTTGCATATCAATTATACCTCAGTAAAACTGTTAAAACAAATAAACAAAGTGGTGGTCCTAATAATACATTTTACCTTGATTGTTAGTGAGAAGAAAATAAAAAACAGAAACAACTGTTTTCATTGCATTCTGAACTATTTTGGAGTCTGACTGGCTCTAGAGGAAACACATGAGGTAAGAGAGTAGGAGTAGATGGTTTCTTAGGGGCCAGTGGTCACCTTAAAGCAATTCTTCAGTCTGACAATCCACATGCTATAAAGTCCACATATCCTGCCTAATTCTTTTCAGGCCCACACACCAAAATTCTAGGTGTGATTTCAGGATCTACATACTGAACACTGTACATACAAAAGAAAAAGGAAACAGGAAAACATTTTCACACAGCTGTTAAGTCTAAAGCACGAGACCCGTTTCTTCTCCTAGAGAGCTTTGTTTTTCTGCCAACTCAGCACAGACATTACTTTGGAGTCAGACCTTGAGACCACATGTCTCAAAGGGTCATGTCAAACCACAGTCCTCACATCACCCAGCCTTGGGACACCAGAATTCTAAGCTCATCCATGTAGACATTCTGCTACAGAATGGCACAGGTAGAACAGACAGGTTTGCTGACCTTCCAGTCCAGAAACTTGCTCATCAGACCCTGCACAGAAAGGTCAATTCCCACTAAAACTTCAGTTTCCAAGAAGAGCTTCAGAAGACACAGATTAATTTCTGAAGAAGGGGAAAAGCTTCCTGAGGGCTGGTTTGACATCCTTGTTTCTCAAAGTATAGGTGAGGAGGTTGAGAGTAGGGCTCACCATGGTGTACAGCATGCCAGCCAACTTCTTCTTCTCAGCACTACAGCTGGAGACAGGGCTTATGTAGGCAGAGAAAACAGCAGTGTAAAACATGCACACCACAATAAGGTGGGAAGAGCAGGTGGAGAAGGCTTTCTTCTTCCCCTCTGCAGTCCGTTGTTGCAGGAGATCATAGCAACATTCTTGCTAGGTTTTAAACTTAGCAAGAATAAGTTATAAATGGGTGGCTGAGAAATACGTGATCTGCTAATTCTCATAAATTACTATACTAGATTGTTTGTGCTTTGGAATCAAAGGCTGGAAGGGAGTATCTTATCAAACATGAAGGCAAGGGGCTTAGGAACGCTGGGCTCTTGCAGGAACAGAACGCTGTCTGCGTAACTTGCTGGTTGTTCCTAGGATACTCCCTAAGGGAATGGCCTTGGGTAGGACCGGGGTACGTTGAAGGGAAGAAGACTAGAACTGCTGAGGTTTGACTTGCATATCCCTGCTGGCATGAGTTCCTGCTATGCTTGTATTTCTTTGCCCACAAATAAATACATGGCGATCACAGGGACCTCACCTCAGTCCTTGAGGCTGATAGTCCCCTGTCCCATTGAATAATACATATTGTGTTGTGTCTATTATATAGACTGTGTTCTGTCTATTAATTCCATCCGCCCCTTCAACTGGCTGCCTAGCTGGTCTTGGCAGCAGTCTGCATCTTTAGGATGCTGGAGATGATAAAGCCGTATGACACGATGGTCATCAGGAAGTTCATTATGCCATAAAAGGCATCAGCCAGGACAATCATGATGCTGTTCACATATGTGGAGCTACAGGAGAGAATTAACAGAGGAGGGACCTTACAGAAGAGATAGGTAATGACACTGGGCCCACAGAAATGCAAGTTCAGCATCAGTGTGGATGGCTGTGTTGAAGGCACAGGGCACCCACTCACCTGTTGTTAGCATGCAGCAGAATGTCTTGCTCATTATGGTGCTGTAATGCAGATAGTGGCAGATAGCTGCGGACCAGTCATAGGCCATGACTGTTAGGAGGAGCAGCTCAGAGGATTCAGTCCATGTGAGGAAATAAAGCTGGACCATGTAGCCCCCATGGGAGAGGGAGCTTTCCTGATATCAGACCTTCCACTGCTTTGGGCATGATGGAGGAGGTGCTGATGATGTCCATAGTAGCCAAGTTGAAGAGAAAAACATACATGGGAGTGTGCAGCCTGGGATGGAAGGTGATGGACAAAATGATGAGGATATTTCCTGGGAGGGCCACAAAGTAGAGGGAGAGGAAACAGCTTAAAAACAGCACACGGTATTCTGGGTGCTCCGAAAAGCTCTGCAGGATAAATTCTGTTACCAGAGTCTGATTCGTCATGGTCCTGGGGCTGAGAGGGGTTTCTACAGCTATCAGGTGAATCTCCACCCGCAACTTCATGTGATTTCAGGGCTAGAGAGAGAAACGAGAGACGTCCTAAGGAAAGCTGCTACCATGTTTCATTCATCCCTGACATCATGGCTCAAGCAATATTATACAGATGCACTAGGACTTATAATCAAGATAAACACAGAAATGTGACAATAAGAAAAGGATATGAACATTCAGTTCATAAAAAGAAGGTACAAGTTGGGGTTGGCTACATGGCATAGTGGTTAAGTTCACACACTCCACTTCAGCAGCCCAGGGTTCACAGGTTCGGATCCCTGGCGTGGACCTAGCACTGCTCATCAAGCCATGCTGTGGAGGCATCCCACATAACGTAGAGGAAGATTGGCACAGACGTTAGCTCAAGGACAGTCTTCCTCACACACACAAAAACCAAAAGGAGGTACAAATGGCCAATTAAACTCATGAAGCATCCTCAACCTCAAAGAAATGCAAGTTAAATCAGTGATCCACTCTATCAGCCACAATTTGGCAAAGTTAGAAAACCATGATATTGACTAACTTTAGCAAGGGTGCCAAGATGCAGGTCTTTTAAAATCTGTATTCCATTTGAGGCAGAACTTTCACTTCTAGGACTTTACCTTAAGGAAATAATTAAGAGAATCTTCATGGTGTTGTCACAACATTATTTATCATAGCAAAAATTTAAAAGCAACCTATACTCTTAAAGGAGAGTAAATTGTGATATATTGATATAATGGAATGCTGTGTTCTTACCAAAATGATGTTTTAGAAGAGTTTGACTGATGATTATGAAGACAGAATGAAAAAAGTTCAAAAATAGTCTGTACAGTAGGATATCATTTTGAGTTAAAAGAGGAAGCATCTTCGCATACATACCCATGGAAAAAGAACTGGCTAGTGATAGACCAGAATTTGAACAGTGGGGATGGATTGTACTTGATTTCATTTCCTCTTTTTGCTGCTCTGTAATTTCTGATTTTTCCATTTAATAACCTTTCAGAAAGGCAGATCTATCACATAATTCTCCTTCTGACAACTCTTCCATGGCTCCCCACTGCTGACAGAACAAAGGCTTCCAGCTGCTACTCCTGGATCCACCTCCTTTCATGCCAATGTCTTTCCACTCATCTTATCCCTCAAAGCCAGAGTTCCAGCCACACCCAGAACTCCCAGGCTGACCAACATACAAGTCATGCCAGGTTTTCACGGCATCATTCTTGCAGCCCTCTCAGCTGGGAATGCCCTCCTACTCATGAACCATATTGATCATCAGCCACCTCCTTTTCTAACATCCTTTCCCTAGAGAGAAAGAACCACCCTCTCCTTGATGGCCCCTCAGGATTCTGTACTGACTTCTATCCTAGAACCCATTATACATCACTTTCCAACCCTCTCCGCTAAGGTTGGTACATTTTCCTCATTCACATCTGGACATCTCTGCTTGGCACATAGCTCTATGCCTGGTATGGAACAGGTGGGCCCTCAAATACACCTGTTAAAGATACATACATACAAATACATACTGCTAAAGAACAGTCTATACAAATAAAAGCAAAATGTTTTCTATTCTCAAGATGGCGCTCATTCTTTATTGTTTAAGGTGAAATCAGTATGGTGTCGCATTTGATTCTCCTTTTCAACTCTTTATTCATTAAAAGAGTTAATTTAAGTAAGATTCTCCTTTTCAATTAAGAATTTTGGTTTTTGTCGAACTGCAATCGGGTCACATCACTGCTTTGTAAGGTGAAGACTGTTGTTTGAACAGAAAGGCCTAAGATTCCTCTGACTGAGAGCAGTAAGTTGCATTAGTGAGGACTCTGATCAGAGCTGATGGAATGGTGGAGTTCCAGCTCCATCTTCCCAGCAGCAAGGTATCAGGTCAGCTCGATCACTTTGGTGAATGTAATAAATACAATATGCTTGTTTCGTTTTTGTTTGGGACACTTTTTAAGTTTGAGTTGGGTATCTGCAGATTGTATTTGCTGCTCTGTAACTTTATTGGTTCCTCACCACAATCTGGTGAGTGACTTCTGTTTAACCACTGTGAGACTGAACAGCTGAGGTAGATTCTAGCCACATGATGCCCCGTCATCACTCACAGTCCACTCCACAGTACAGATTACAAACCAGAGACTCAGAATGCTGCAGCCACACCTAGGAAGAGACAGACATGTCCATCACCAAATACTGAGCTGTAGTGTCCAGCTCTATCATATTATAGCGTTACTGGAGCACCAAGAGAACCTATTGTAAAGGAAATCTTAAACCTAGTCATTCTCTTAGCTCAGCTCCAGAGTGAGGATAGAAAAATTAAATAAACAGCAACATAAATGCAAGTTTTGAACAGGTGCTGAGCACAAGGAAATGTCAACAAACCAATTCACATTCTGGGAGCAAATTATCCCTCAGATAATTACCCTCTCACCATAATTTCCGGGGCCGGTGGACAGTCTCCTCATCCAATTGGTCAACAAGGATATCAAAGAATCAGATGCCAAGACTCTTTCTGAGGATGACCACGAAATCTCTGTTGGACCTTAGTCGGTCATTTCCTCTTCTGAAAATAACAAAGACCTTTCTCTCTAGAGGTTCATAGGGCATGGGCTTTAATTCTCATCAATCTTCACAAGATTATGACCAAAGGTGTGAGGGAAAAGAAAAAGATTTCAGGTATCTATTGTCAAGTTTAAACACATACTACATTCAGACAACCCAACTCCCCACACGCAAGGCGATAGCACATTTAAACAGTGGTTATTTTCCACACTTACCAGACCCTTCAGTGCTCAAGTTTCAGAGAAAATAAAAATGCATCTTGGATGGTTTAAACACTTTAAAGAAACAGCATGAAGTGTCCTCAAAATTTCTGAAATTAAAAGTTTGCTTCATTGAGTTTTTCCTAAAGATAGATGGAATTTTCTGTGGAAGATAATTTGCTTTAGTGAAGTTTTATCTTAGTTCCAATTTATTTTTCATAATTTTACAAATGGAGAATTATTACTGTTTTAAGGTATTTAATTAATAATGGAGAAATTGACTACTTCCATTGTTTTTATCTCTAAGGGGTTTGAGGATTTTCATAGACACTATATAATTAATCCAATGTCCTTCTATTATATATGAAGGTAAATTGTAAACATATGTTAAGACCAGAAAACTAAAAATCAAGAAACGCCAAAATCTCATATGTCCAGGTTTAAATCTGAAATATACTTTGAAGATGATCTAGTCCAACCTATTTACTGTAAAGACACAAGGCATCTAAGTGACTTATCCTCATCACAAAGAATATTAGTGACAAAGCTGGTATCTAGTCCCAGGACTTCTGATTCCAGCCTACAATTCTTTGCTGTGTAAATTGTCAGTTGCCCCCGCTAAATCCAACCTTGTCAAATGCCAAAGAAAAGTCAAGAAAAAGAAAAATCAACCAAGAATTTATGTGGACATTTATTATGATTGAGGTGTGGAAGGCAAACCCTAAACTCTCAGCCATTTTTGGCATCCTATTTGCTTTATTATTTCATTTCCTGATCAAATAGTAATAATACACAGTGAGAAATCCACAAATGTTACTGACTTTGAGTCAGCTAAACAAAAATCGTCAGGTCTTTTATACATTTAATAATCCAAATTATGCAGACTTAAAGTTATGAGTAGAATTTTTCTCATTCTTTTATATCACCCTATACAATGAACCATCTTCAGAATATTCCTAATTACCTTGAAAAAATTCTTTCACTTTCGTGAAGATAATAGATTTTATGTATATCCGTCCTTTCTCTGTTGACCACAACTGAGGTTGGAAACCTAGTGACAACAAGGCAGTATGTGAACTAAGACAAGACAGGTCTAGATGAAATGAAGCTTTCTTCTCCTATTTAAACTGATCTTGCCAAGATTTTTTGGCTCATCTTTAGCAAAATTTGTCACTGCCTGTGGGAGACACTTGGGAGAAATATCCACAGAGATCACTCTAAGTGGACCCTGAAGGAGCAATTAAATTAAGTGCCTCTTTGCTGGGTACTTGACTGTCATTGATGTTCATATGAAGGCCAGTTCAGACTTCTGATCTAAATGTACATAAAAGGGTGCAAGCCTGAGCAGAGGGCAGGACTGACCCTCTTTCCCAGTTCACGGAATCTGGGGCAGGGTAGACCCAGATCCAGGTACTCAGAATAATGTGAAAACACATGTGGACTGACAAGAGGGTATCAGGCAGACAGCTAGCATTTCTAGACTGTCTTCCTTGGCAGACTAGAGGTATGGAGCAAACGTCCCCATGCTCCCCTGCATAAACCACCCTTACCAACAGAGCTGGCCCCTCACTGTCCCTCACTCACACCTTGGGTCCCTTACCAAGGTATCTTCCCTTTCCAATTCCCATATTTTCTGTCTGTATCCAAATCCCACCCAGATCTAACTCCATCTCCTCTATCAAGCCTTTCTGACTCCTTGGAGGGAAATGATCGCTCTCTGATAAAGCTCTGTCACATTCATGCTTTAGTGGTAATAACATGGGCTTTGAAGTCAGGGTCAAATCCCAACCCCGAAACCTACTGATTGTGTGACTTTGGGTGAGTGTCTTAACCCCTCTAGGACTTACTTATAATAACAATAAGACACCTCATTATCACAGTAGCTAAAACACAAAAAGGGCTTAGCAATATTCTATTTACTCTTCCCCCACTTTGGCACCTATTTACATATATATGTTCTTCTGTGTTAGTTAGCACTCAGAGAACAGTTGATATTTGCCTGTAACCTACCCCCCTATGAAAATGTCTTGAATATAACTGGCACTTACATAACCGTTGATTAAGTGAATGATTAGTTTGGTTGGAGAGTTGGGTTTGTTATTAAAAGGTACTTCAAATAGTCCTAATTTTACTAAGCAGCGTGATCTACTTGGGACAAGCAGTAAACTAAATAGTTCGCAAATGGCTTTGAGACTTGACTCTGTTACTTAAGTAGCTGTGTGAATTTGTGTAAGTCTCATAATCCCTGTGAGTCTAAATTTTTTAATCTATAGAACGGAAAGAATAATATCTACCTTTGGGATTTTTCTTTGAATTAAATAAGATGATGTATATGAATCCGTTTTAGAAACCATGTAAGTTGTTATTATGGATGAGTCATCAATAGAAAAGTTACACAGGCAAATTCTACCTTGGCAGTATTAAGCCCAAGCAGACTATCTTTTTTCCAACAAAATAAAAGATACAAAAACAAAGGATTCCCTTCCTGTGATGTTAATAATATACTACCATTTAGGAATAAATGTGTATGTTAGGTTAAAGGCTAAACTGTTATAACAAAGAGACCCAAATATATGGTGGCTTAATACCTTCTCTTTCACTCAACAGTCTGAAGGTCTTCGTGAATGGGGGGATAGTTTCAGACTGATGGGGTAGGCTTGCTCCATTAAGTCATAAGGGACCCAGCTTCTTCACAAGTCAAAAATTCTTGATCTCCTAGGCTGTTATTCTCTGCACCATAATGAAAGTTGCCACAACCTCTACATTTCAGTTGATAAGAAGGGAAGAGACAGGAAGCCCAGGAAAAGCAATTCATTTTAAGCAAGAGAGGCAGATGTTGGACACATAGCTTCTCACATTCTACTGGCAAAAATTTTGTTACATTGCCTCAGTTAGATGCAAGGGAAGCTTGGAAATTTAGTCAAGCTGAGAAGTCACATGCACAGGAAAAGGGAGAATAAATTTTTGGAAAAAATTAACAATTGCCACAGAAATGCAATAGAAAACTAAAGATAGGCAATTACACAAAAGACTGGCAGTCAGAATGAGTTTTACATGTTACTCTCAAGAACAAAGATTCAAAAAAGAAAAGGGGAATGGTTATACAGCTATACAGGAAGGAGGGAAAGGTGAAGAAGGGTGAAAGAAGCAGAGAGGCAAAGGATAAATACTGAAACTTAAAAGAAGAAAGTAAAAAGATTAATTCAAGAGTTCTAACATCCTCATGCAGTATCCAGAAAGAGCACCAAAGTGGTGGGACCCTGAAAAGTTATGCATAACCCCAAAAAGTTTCCATCTGATAAAGAAGAGTGCCAAGCAGAGGTGTGGCATGACTGACTGAAAGAAAGCAGTGTCTATTCTGTGAGACTTAGCACTCAGAGAGCCCTTCTGTCCAAGGAGATTCATGGAAGCTAGTGCACATTTAGGGATCTACAGAATGTTATGAGGAGTCCTGCCTGGACAATACTACTGCCCACATTTTCCAGGCCTAACCCCTAACCTCAGCTAGGACCAACTATTAAAACAATCAAGTTATTACTTTTTGGTTGATTCCTTATCACCCAGCTGCAGCCCCGAGCACATTTCATACTCTTCAATTTTCTCCCCTTCTACTTTTCCCTCACACTCAATTATTGGCCTTATCTCCTACCTTCCTAAGAAGAGAAATACCATCCATTAGAGCTCCTCAATTTCATTCCTCTCCATCGCGATCTTCCTGCATCTTTATCCTTAGTTTCTGAATCTTTTCCTCTGTGCTGCTTCTATGAGAAACCAGCAAAAAAAAAAAAAAAAAAAAAAAACAGGAAATGCTCATTTTTCCCTGGGACAAACTATTGAACATTGTTATTTTCTTTAAGATGTCCACAGAATCTTAAAAATAATTCTCATAGCAGGCATTATTTGCATACTAGACATGAAAATAAGTAGGAAAACATACCCATAGTGAGAAAAATGAATCAAAACAAACTCAGAAATGACAAAAATAATAGAATTAGTAGACAAAGAGATTAAAACAGTCATCATAGCAATATTCCATATGTTCAAGAAGCTAAAGTAAAGCATAATAAATGTAGACAAAGAAGATATAAAAAGACTCAAATTGAATTTCTAGAGATGTAAGTTACAATGTCTGAAATTAATAATACACTGGGTGGGATTAAGAGCAGATTATACAATGCAGGAAAAAAACTTGTTGAGTTTGCACAGTATCCCATGCAACTGTGAATGGAGGGGAGGGTGGCCTGGCCTGCATGTGTAAACTCCCATGGGCACTGCAGTGGCTCTGCCCATGCAGCAGTCACTGGAGTGGCAGCAGTGGCAACAGCCCAACCCACACAAATGTGAAGAGATGAGACAGGAGCAGAAAAACAGCCCCTGTCCCCAACCAGGTGGAAAGTGGAAACTGCAACCAGAAGCATCAGGAACCACAGCAGAACTGGTAACACAGCCCCCAGGGACAGCACCCCGATACCAGCTTCACCGGCAGTGAGGGCTGCATACAAGTCTCCAGGTCACCAGCCCCTTACCAGTGCCAGCCAAACCCATGAACCCATCACCCCTGGTAGTGGTGCACACCCAAACAACCCAGGAAGAGCAGTGTACGTGACACATGGGACAGAAGCATCCAAGCCCATAGAGAACCAGTGGAGGAACATGAAACCCAGGTGAACCCAGAAGCAGCAGAAGTGCTCACAGCCTATTGACCCCAATGGTGTGACCTGAGACTGCAGCAACATCTAAGCAGCAAGGCACCAGCAATCCCAGAGGCACAAGCTGCACAAGGAGGGCACTGACAATACTTCTGATAGAGGCAGTGGAAGGTGGAAAGTACAGGCTCCCAAATACAATTAGAAGCAGATCTGGATCAAGTAACCAAAGCCATATCCAAATAAGAAAAGATGATTACTATCACAAATGCGACAGCAAAGAATCAATTCATCAGAAACCATGAAGAAATACAGGGACACTGCAGAACAGAAGGAAACTGACAAGACTCCAGAAACTAGACCTACATTCTAGTTTCAATCTAACTGACAGAGAATTCAAAATAGCTTTCATAAAGAAACTCAACAAGTTATAAGAAAACTCAGAAAAACAGTTCAATGAGCTCAGGAGTAAAATTAATGAACAGAAGGAATACTTCACCAAGAAGGTTGAAGCTCTAAAACAAAACCCAAACAGAAATTCTGCATATGAAGAATACAATTAATGAGATTTAAAAAAATATGTAGAAAGCATTAAAAATAGAGCAGACCTTATGGAGGAGAGAATTAGTGAGTTCAAAGACAGAAACCTAGAAATGATTCAGGTGGAAGAGGAGAGAGAACCAAGATTTTTTAAAAATGGAGAAATTCTTTGAGAACTATCGAACTCAATTAGGGAAAGTAACATAAGGATCACAGGCATCCCAGAGGGAGAAAGGGGCAGAGAGCTCATTCAAAAAAATAATAATTGAGAACTTCCCAAACCTGGGGAAAGAACTGGGCATGCAAGTACATAAAGCTAATAAACTCCTAATTACCTCAATGCAAAAAGTACTTCTTTAAGACATGTAATATTAAAAGTGTCAAAAGTTAACGACAAAGCAAAACTATTAAGGGCAGCAAGAGAGAAGAAAATAACCTACAAAGGAAATCCCATCAGGCTTTCAGCAGATGTCTAAGCAGAACCTTTAGAGGCTAGAAGAGGGTAGAATGACATATTAAAAATACTGAAAGATGGAAAATATCAGCCAAGAATACTCTATCGAGTCAAATTATCCTTCATGTGTCACAGAGAAATAAAAGCTTTCCCAGACTAACAAAAGCTGAGGGAGCTCATTGCCACCAGAGCTGCCATACAAGAAATGTTGAAAGGAGCCCTCGTACCTGAAACAGAAAGGCAAAGGTTTACAAAACTTTGAGCAAAGAGATAAATAGGCATAATCAGAAAATTGAAACTCTCTATCAGAATAGGATAGCAAACAATTATAACATAAAGGATAGAAGGAAAGAAAGCATGAAAGGTAACTATAAACATTTCAATTTGGTCACAAACTCACAACACAAAAAACAATAATTTGTGGCAACAAACTATTTAAGGGGAAGAAGATAGGGATGGAACCTGCATAGGCAAATGAAGATAAAAAGCTATCAGAAAAAGGACTAGCTCATCTATGAGATCTTTCATACAAACTTCATGGTAACCACAAAATAAAAAAATCAGATCAGAGTCACAAATCACAAATAAAGAGAAAACTGAGAAACCCATTAATGAAAATCATGAAAGTGAAATGGCAGACAGAAATACAAGGGGAAAAAAAACCAGTGGAAATATAGAACAACCAGAAAACAAGAGATAAAATGGCAGCATTAAGCCCTCATATATCAATAATTACTCTAAATGTAAATGGATTGAATTCTCCAATCAAAAGATACAGAGTGGCTTAATGGATTGAAAAAGAAGACCCAACAATACGCTGCCTCCAGGAAACACATCTCAACTCTAAAGACAAACGTAGGCTGAGAGTGAAGGGATGGAAGATGATACTCCAGGCAAATGGGAAGCAAAAGAAAGAAGGTGTTGCCATATTTATATTGGACAAAGCAGAATTCAATATAAAAAGGATAATGAGAGACAAAGATGGGCATTATATAATGATAAAAGGGACATTCCACCAAGAAGACATAACACTTATTAATATATATGTACCTAATATAGGAGCACCAAAGTATATAAAGCAACTATTAATGGATGTAAAGGGAGAAATTGATAACAACACAATAATAAAAGGGGACCTAACACCCCACTTACCTCAATGGAAAGATCATCCAGACAGAAAGTTAACAAAGGAACAGGGGCCTTACATGAAACACTAGACCAGATGGACTATTTTCTTTAATATTCTTACAAATATAAGACATACAGAAATATGTGTTATAAAATTATATAATTTATATTTTATTATGAAATTAATAATTTATATTACATTTGATGATATCTTGTGCTTCTGCTACCACTATTTTTCTCTTTTCCACTAGCACATCAATGTCCCAGATAAAGAATGCTCCTTTAGTAAAAGCAAAAAGGAAGTGGAGCAGAGGAAGTGGAGCAGAGCTGTTGCCAACATGTACAATGAATGAGAAATAATCTTTTGTTATCATACACCATCGAGATTTTAGACTTGTTACTGCAGCATAACCAATGAAAGCTGAGTGATATTGACATTGTTACCTAAAAATGCAGTGTTGAACAAGAACAAGAACAATAATGACAAGAGCTGTTAAAATATGAGGGATTGGCTCTAGGAGTGGGCAGTGAGGAAACTGTTGTTGGAGACTGGAATGATGGTAACCCCTGTTCTGTAGTGGCAAACATAATTTGGAAGGCAAATAATGCACTAATAATCCTGTGGTTTCAGGTGAGTAATTAGGAAAATAGACTATTAAGAGTGTGCCTTGATTGCTGTGGGGTGCATCTTAAAGTACTACAGGAAAGAAACAAGCTCAGAAAATAAAGGGGCTGACCCCGTGGCTGAGTGGTTAAGTTCGCACGCTCCACTGCAGGTGGCCCGGTGTTTCATCAGTTTGAATCCTGGGCATGGACATGGCACTGCTCATCAAACCACGCTGAGGCGGCGTCCCACACGCCACAACTAGAAGGAACCACAACTAAGAATATACAACTATGTGCCGGGGGACTTTGGGGAGAAAAAGGAAAAAAAAATAAAAAGAAAATCTTAAAAAAAAAAAAGAAAAGAAAATAATTGACCAGCTTGGAAGTGGGATGAAAAGGAATAGAGGGAATCCAGAAATTCCGGGACCTGCTGTGTTCAAAGTCACAACAATTTCTCATCTGCAACCAGTACAAGATGAAACTCAGAAAAGCTGTGAGCAGTAAAGTCTCGTTAAAACCCAAGCTCATGTGAAGTGCCGAATTAAGGGGCAGCAGTGACATTTTGCTAAATTCTGAATTGAGGAGTGACTCAACAAATCCTGTCACTTGGATAAAAATGGCTCAGAGAAGACCAAGGATAGAGAACGTGATGCATTCAAGATACTCATAATTAAGTCTAGATGGGAGACATGTCTCAATGAAGTGTGAGTGTGGCTATAAGCATGAGTCTGACATATCAAATAAATTAACAGCTGACTAAATTTTTGAGATATTTGTACTGCAAAAAAATTTTTTTCTACTAGCCTAGACTAAAGCAGACTGTGACTTTTTGAGGTTTGAAACAACCCGTAAGTCCAAACCTTCTATGGGCAAAAAAAGGCTGAAAAAGCTGCTCAGCCCCTAAGGAGATCATATTTTCTCATGAACAGAAGTTTTAAACACCACTGCACAGTTCCTACAAATTGTAGCCCTGTCCTGAAAATGGCAGTGTTCTAGATAAGGCAGCTCCTTTAGCCTTGATCCCAGAAGGAAGAGGACACAGAAAAGAGCCATAGACCATCTGCAGCTGCAGTAGCCCCTTAGTAAAATATCAGAGTCTATAGACAAGATTAAATGAGAGGTGACAAAATGAAGAATAATCAAAGGACAGAGGGGTTTGCCTAACTACAAAAATCAAGACTTAAACAGTAAGCAAATTCACTGATTCAACATTTATTAAGCATCCAGTAATGCAAATCCCAGTGCTGAGCACTGAGCAGTGGGTGATGGAGTCAGCCTCCTCTCAAATGCAGGAGGCCTCAGAGACATTCCTGGCACCTCTGAGAGGGATTTGCTTAGTAAGGAAACCTGGTGGCCCATGAGCCCCTAGATTCACCTTCCACACTGCCCCTTTTGCTACCACCACTTGGGGACCAGCTGTTGAGATGAAAACCAAGAGGATTCCTCTATGGAATCACGCTCTCCCCTCACCCGCCCCCACTCACTCTGGAACGGCTCTTCACTTTGCCACTGGCCCAGCACTGTGGGGTCTTGGCCACACCAGCCTTGCAAGGCCAAAGGTGAAAAGTGTTTATCCCCAAAGCTGGGTGAGAATAAGGGTGTACCCCTCATTATCCACTTCCTCCCACCTCAGGCTTCCCTCTTCCCCTCTCCAAGCAGGACCTTTAGTTCCAGACTTTGTCCCTGGGGAGCTGGCATCTAGTGTGAAATCTCACCAGCCTCCAGTCCTGGACAGGTGAGAAGATGAAGGAGAGCCATCATGGCCGCCTCATGGAATAGACTTACTGGGCAAGTCACTTCACCTTTCTGAGCTTCTCTTTCCCAACTGTCAGCTGAGAATGAGAACACTCACCTCTCATGCCTCCCAAAGCCATCCTGAGAAACACAGTGAAATGATGTGCAAGAAAAAATCATGTGAGGGCTGGCCCCAAGGCCCAGTGGTTAAGTTTGCATGCTCCGCTGCAGGCGGCCCAGTGTTTCGTTGGTTCAAATCCTGGGCGCGGACATGGCACCGCTCATCAAACCAAGGTTGAGGCAGCGTCCCACATACCACAACTAGAAGGACCCACAACTAAGAATATACAACTATGTACTGGGGGGCTTTGGGGAGAAAAAGGAAAAAATAAAATCTTTAAAAAAAACTCACGTGCTTTGTGATGTAAGAAGTGCTATGCAAACGTTTGTTGATACTTTTTATTTTATTTACTTATTTTGAGGAAGATTAGCCCTGCACTAACATCTTCCACCAATCCTCCTCTTTTTGCTGAGGAAGACTGGCCCTGAACTAACATCTGTGCCCATCTTCCTATACTTTATATGTGGGACACCTGCCACAGCATGACTGGAGACACAGTGCGTAGGTCTGCACCCAGGATCAAACCGGCAAACCCCAGGCCGCCAGAGTGGAACATGTGAACTTAACCACTGCGCCGTTGGGCCAGCCCCATTTGTTGATACTTTTATCATCAGTCTTCTGGATCGAAAAGTGGGGTTTTTTCATTCATTTTACAAATCACACCTCCCTTCTCCTCCACATCTTTGATTAACACCTGGGGTCCTGAGGTTAGACTGCCAAGATTCAAATCCAAGCTCTACCAGTTACTAGCTATATGACCTCGGGAATGTCACCTAGTCCCTCTTTATCTCAGTTTCTCCATTTGCAAAATGGAGGTCGGAATAGTACCTGCCCAAATAAGATGCTCACCACTGTGCCTGGCAATATGAAGCTCTAGTAAATGTTAGTTAACCTCAGAGGCATAATTGACATTTTTGGGTACTGGGTTTTCGTCATACTGGAACATTTTTCTTCTTTAGGATTTATTCACTCTAAGTGGCACTTTCTTGGATTCTGATTGCAGTTCTCACAGACTTGAGACATTTAAACACACACATGCACATACACACACACACACAATACCATTCAGGAGATGTTTCAACTTGGGCTTCCTCCTCTGTAAAATTGAGTAACGATATTTACTTTCTAGGGGTGTTGTAAGAATAAATGAGACAGAGTATGCAAAATTGCTTAGCACAAAGTGCCTAAAAAATTACTAGTTCCCTTTCTCCCCACCTTCATGTCACCTGAAATCCTTGCTGTGGGGATCGTGCATGTGAAAGTGAACAGAACTGGCACGATCTCAGAGTGCTCAGCCTCTAGCAGGAGACAGCAAACAAGGGAAGACACAGGATGCTGTCAGGTAGCATGAAGAAAGTTCATTTGACATGATAGGGGAGAGAGCAACCAGGGGCCCTTTAAGACGAGAGTTAGGGCCAGCTTCTTGGAGGGCCGAAGACACTGCTCCTTGGAGTAACTATTTCTCTTGTGCTTCCTCAGTCAGAGCTTGTAGAAATCATTTCTTGTGTTTATCTAATTGTGGGATAAAAATGTCAGATGGGTTTCAGCCTGAGTAAGGGAAGTGTCTTCCTTTTGGAAAAAAAAACACTAATAACAAATACAACAAGTCTGTTTGAATCTTGTCCTTCATGGATTAAAAAGTGCCTTTGAAGTTAGTCAAGAAGTTCCAAAGGGAAGAATGTTCATTAGCTTTGTCTTCCTAAATAAAAGAGAGTAGTTGTTTGTGCTATAGATGGTAAACCTTCCTGGGTCTTAGGAGAGCATAACTCAAGGTACAGTAGCATGGGGTGGCCCTGCCCCACTTCTTGTATAACAGGCTTGAGAAAGGGAAGATGTCTTTCTCAAAAAGTCTCAAAAGTCTGGTCAAAAGTCTGGTCTTGTTCTGAAAGCACAAAGGAGGAGAAGGTAGGGGGAGGTCAGGTACTCATCCAAAAGTGTCTGAGCTCTGACCACAGAATGAAGAAGCTGCAATAGGTGGTTCATCATTATCCTCACAGCAGGACCCCTACAAAGATATGCAAACTTCTTAAGACTCAGTCTTATTCCTCTTGTTGTTCCTGGCATGGGACAGATGACAGCTAAACAAGCAACGGGGCTGGGAGGGGCTGGTAACATCAACCTGAGGACTATGAAGTCATCTATCCTAGGGCAGGCATGGGGAGATAGGGTTCTGGACAATTGATTGCTTTTTGTTTCTTTCTCTAAATCTCCAATGAATGAGCATTTCTTTAGTGCTCAGTGGTAGTCAGTGCTTAATTTTACTTAACTGTGCAAATGGGCCAGGAGAAACTGAAATGAGCTATAAATGTTTGGAGCTGGCCAAAAGAGGGTGGGGTTCTACAAAACACGCTCCAGGGGAAAATGACTAATCAGAAGAACCCATCCCCAATCACTTCCCTGGCCAGTCATGTTGTCCTGCTGGAAGGGCACACTTTCCTACTGCAGTTATGGGCACAGGGACTGCAAGGCTTCCTGTGGACATGCCACAAGGTCTACTCCATGAGTTCAGGATCATGCAACCAGCTAAATGGGAGGTTAGAGCTGCTCTGATGAACTTAGGCTCATGCTGCCTGTCTGCTTTGCCAACCACAAAAACCATACTTTCCAGCAAGTTGCAGGCTCTCCAATAACTCAACCTCTCTGGGATCTATTTACAGCTTCTCTGTGCCTGGCATTGTGCTGGAGACCAAGAGAGGAATAAGATACAGTCCCTGCCCTCAAGTACTTCAGGATATGTTGGGGGAGATGGAGACTGGAGCAAATACTGATGGGAGAGAATGGTAATGTGTCAAAACATGGTATGAGCAAAAGTTATGGGAACTCATAAGAGATTCAACTAATTCTGCCTGGAGGAGTCAAGGAGGGCTCCATGGAAGAAGCAATACTTTTGTAGGTTCTTGGAGGTGGAAATCAGGAGACAGAGAGGAGGCTAAGGGTCCTCCAGACCAAGGGAAGGAAATATCCCAAGATTTCATGGGAATGATAAGATATGGAGTGTTCAGGAAAGTGTACAGTATTTGAAGTGTGGTGTGATGGTCAGTTTTACGTGTCAACTTGGTTACGCTAAAGTACCTGGTTATTCCACCAAACACTGATCTAGATGTTGCTGTGAAGATATTTTATAGATGCAATTAATATCTACAATCAGTTGACTTTACATAACAGAGGTGGTCCTGGATTATGTGGGTGGGCCTAATCCAATCAATTGAAAGGCTTTAAGAACAGAACTGAGTTTTTCCCTGAGGAAGAAGTTCCTCCTGTGGACAATGTCCTGTGGACAGTAGCATCAGCTCCTGCCTGAGAGTTTCCAGCATGCCCTTCCTGACAGCCTGACCTACAGATTTCAGGCTGACTTACCAAAATCCCACAATCGCATAAGTGAATCTTTGCAACAAATCTCTTCATATGTACACATATCCTTCTGGTTCTGTTTTTCTGATGGAACTCTAACTGATACACAAGGGAAGGGCTGAGGAGTGAGTGGATAAGAGCAGAAAGGGCGAGATCATGTAGGGCCAGTGCACAGAGTGAGGGCTTCGTCCTAAAGGCAAGTGATTCTCAACAGTATTTGCACCTGGATCAAGGGCTTGGAGGATAGGGATTTCAGCTGGGGATGAAACAAGAGACAAGCCAGTCAGTCAACACTTCCAGCCCCTGCATTAGTTCACTTTATGTTCAACTTGAGCATCTCCAATTTTATCTGCTTCCTTTCATTTGAAAAAAAGGATTCACTCTTCAGGAACTGGGAAGCAATGATGCAAAAAACATTTCCAGAATGATGGCATGGGGAGCTCCACAGACACTCTCCAAAGTGAAACAAACATTACTGATGAAAATTAAAAGCAAAACAAAAAATATTAAAGTGAGTGGAAATTTTCCTAAAAGCATACAGCAAATGAATAAACAGTTATCCAGGAAAACCTACTAATTTCAGGAAGAGCAGTGAGAGTCTGCAGCATTTAGACCTTGACCCACTCCCTCCCTCCCCTCCATCCAGCTCAGTGCAACAGAAACTCCGCTCTGGGGATGAGCAGCTAAAAAGATAGGGCTCCCTTGTCCCCAGCTCCCAGTATACAACTATAGTTTCACCCTGGATGAGGCAGACCACCACCATTTCTCATCTCATCTAGCTCTACACTGCAGAAGCTCTGTTCCAGCCAAGCTTGATCGAGAGGTCTAAAGCTCCTTTATTCCACCCAACCTCCACTCTTAGGGCAGAAGCTCTATTCCAAGCACAGCAGGCTGAGAATAATGGGCCCTGAATGCCCTTACCCCAGATCACTCATAGGGTGGAAATTCTATGCCAAGAGAGGAGGTTCCATGCCAGGAGAGGCAGAAGGACAGGAGCTATGCCCCACTCACAGAGAAGAGAAGTCATGTGACAATAGCATGCCACTGTCTCCAACTTAACTCCATAGCAGTGGCATGGTGGACCTGCCCAGGGAGAGAGGCAGGCCATAAGAAAAGAGCTTCAGGGGCCGGCCCCATGGCCGAGTGTTTAAGTGTGCACGCTCCGCTTCCAGAGCCTGGGGTTTCTCTGGTTCAGATCTTGGGTGCAGACTTGGC
The DNA here is from genome assembly GCF_021613505.1 of Equus quagga. NCBI lineage: Eukaryota > Metazoa > Chordata > Mammalia > Perissodactyla > Equidae > Equus > Equus quagga. The sequence goes on from NC_060268.1 coordinate 116,457,322, forward strand.
ACCACTCATCACCACTCAGGCCATGCTGAGGCGGTGTCCCACGTAGCACAACCAGTGGCACTCACAACTAGAATATACAACCATGTACTGGGGGCTTTGTGATGAAGAAGGAAAAAAAAAGATTGGCAACAGATGTTAGCTCAGGTGCCAATCTTTAAAAAAAAAAGAGAAAGAAAAGAACTTCCTCGTTCTCCCTAAGGAAACTGACTTTATTTGGAAAAGAGCATGGGGAAACTCAACCTTAAGGGTACTGTGAAAAACAGTGGTGATTTTGGTCATAAGCAATTAAGAAGAGGATGGTAGCTTAATGAGAGCAACAATCTAAATCATAAACCCACCAGAAGTGTACAATACAGACCAAGCGAGGAAACAGCTAAGAAGAGCCTTCCTAAGTTAAAATAAACTTCAAAGACAGGTTTCAAAGACTGCTCTCATAAAAGCTCCAAATATTTAGATCAGACAGTAGAGCAATCGATGCCTCAGGGAACTCTCAAAAATGACAGAGCAACCAGCCATCAATTACTGGAATCTAATAGTGGGATGTGATGACCAAAGAGGCAGAAACTTAGATCAGGGAAAGAGAGAATCAAAGAGAGCACTGTTAAAAACCTTGGCATCCCAACTTGAGAGTACACATACCCAAGCATACAGCCCTAAGGAGTGACATCAGAGGGCCCCAAAATTGCAAGAGAAATAAACTTCAACATATAGTCCAGTCAAGTCAATAAAAAATAAGGAATCTAATAACAACAACCCAAGAAGGTGAGGGGCAGAGAAAAGTCATATGAGTATCCAGAGTTGCTAAAAAATATTATCTAAAGCATCCAGTTTTGAACAAAAATTTTAAGACATGCAGAGATACAGGGAAGTGTGATCCGTAAAAGGAAAAGAAGCAAGAAACAGAAATTGCCTTTGAAAGAGTCCAGATCAGACATAGCGCAAAAACTTCAAAGCAACAATTTTAAATGTGTTCAAAAACCTAAAGGAAACTGCTGAAAGAGTACAAGAAGGTATGATGAAATATCTTGTCAATTAGAGAATGCCAATAAAAATGTAGAAAATATATTTTAAAAATATCAACAACAACAAAATGAATATTCTGAAGTTAAAAAGTACAACAATCAAAAGGAAATTTTCACTAGAGGAAATCAGCAGTAAACTTGAGCAAGCAGATGAAATAATCAAAGAACTTGAAGACAGATTGATAGAGACTGAAATCTAAAGAACCAAAAGGAAAGAACAATAGAGAAAAATAAACAAAACCTCAGAGTAATATGAAAAACTATTAAGCATACCATCAGATACCTAATGAGAGCACTAGAAGGAGAGGAGAGAGAAAAATGTACAGAAAAAATATTCAAAGAATTAAAGGCTGAAGACACCCAAATTTGATGAAAATTATTAATCTACACATCCAAGAACCTTAATGAACTCCAAGAAGAAATTCACATCCAGACACCTCATGGTCAAAATATTGAAAGACAGAGAGAAAATTAAAAACAGCAAGAGAAAACAATTCATCACACATAATGAATCCTCTGTAAGGTTAACAACTGACTTTGCATTAGAAAAAATAAAGGTTAGGAGGCTTTGGGATGAAAATTCAAAATATAGAAAGAAAATAAAACTGTCAACCAAGAATCTTAGATCCATTTAACATAGTATAGGAAGTTCTAGCCAAAGTAATTAAGTAAGAAAAAGAAATAGAGGCATCCAAACTGGAGAGGAAGAAGTAAAACATTATCTCTGTCTGATCTTCTGTGTACAAAATCCTAAAGATTCCACACGCAAAAAAAAAAAAAAAATTAGAACAAATAAATTCAGCAAAGTTGTAGGATACAAAATCAACACACAAAAATCAGTTGCATGTCTATACACTAATAATGAACACTCTGAAAAGGAAATTAAGACAACAATGCCATTTACAACAGCATCAAATATAATAAAATACTTTGGAATAAACTTAATCCAGGAGAGAAAGACTTGTACACAGACAACTACAAAACATTGCTGAAGAAAATTACTAACACAAATAAATGAAGTGAATCTCATGTTAATGAACGGGAAGATTTAACATTGTTACAATTCCAGTACTGCCCAAAACACTGTGCAGATTCAATACAATTCCTATAAAAGTTTAAATGCTGTTTTTGAAGAAATTGAAAGTCCATCCTAAAATTTATTTGGAACGGCAATAGACCTTGAACAGCCAAATAATCTTGAAGAAGACAAAGATGGAAGTATCATACTTCCTGATTTTAAAACTTAGTATAAAGCTACAGCAATTAAAACAGTGTGGTATTGAAAAAAGACAGATATATAAACCAATGGAATAAAATAGAGAGCAGAGAAGTAAACTGTGACATACATGGTCAGATGATCAACAAGGGTGCCAAGACAACTCAATGGATAAAGTAGTTTTTTCAACAAATGGTGCTGGGGAAACTGGATATCTACACACAAAAGAATGAAGTTGGACACCTACCATACCCCACATACAAAAATACACTCAGAGTGGACAAAGACCAAAACTCAAGATCAAGACTATAAACCTCTTTTAAGAAAACAGGGGAAAATCTTCATGGCATGGAGTTTGAAAATGATTTCTTGAATATGACACCAAAAACAGAAGCAAAAACGAGAAAATATAAATGAGACTTCATCAAATTTAAAAACTTTTATGCATGAAAAGTACAGTCAACACAGTGAAAAGACAAGCCATGGAATAGGAGAAAATATTAACAAACCATATGTATGATAAGGGATTAACATCCAGATTATATGAAGAACTCCAACAACATGACAAGAAAACAATTAAAAACACAATTCAAAATTATGCAAGACTTTAATATAAATTTCTACGAAGAAGATATACAGAGCCAAAAACATGCTCAACAAACACATCAACAGGAAATTGCATATCAAAACCAAAACGAAACATCACCTCACACAAGATACAATGTCTATTATAAAAACAACATAAAATAACAGTGTTAGAGAGGATCTGGGAAAATCAGAACTCCTTTGCATTGCAAATGAAAATACAAAATATTGCAGGCACTGTGGAAAACACTATGGTGATTGCACAAAAAATGAAACAGAATTATCACACGACCCTGGGCATTCATCCCCCAAAACATGAAAGCACCAACTAGATAAGGTAGCTTAGAGCAACGGTCACAGTAGAATTAGTCACAATAGCCAAATGGGGAAAACAAACAAGATGATATCATACAGAAATATGTATGAACGAAATGTAGTATAAATTTACAATGGAATATTATTCGGGCTTAAAAGGGAATGACAAGCAAAAGATAAAAGGAAGAGCTGAGACAGAATTGGATCCCAGGCAGGAGGGCTTGAACTTAGACACTTGGGGAAGGGGACGTCTTTAAGGCAAGACAACACAAAAGGACCCGTACCAACTCCGGTGCGGAAACGAGGGTTTCTCGCGAACGACGGTATCAAGGACAGCCAGGTGCCGACTTGGACAAGCTGACACACGGCGCAGGCATCAGAAAATCCAGAAGCCGTCCCGCTTGGGATGGATGGCCAGGCCCGGAAGGCTCCTGTCGAGCCCAGTGGGCCCCGTCCTTCTGTAGGTGCTGTTTGGAGAAGCCTGACCCGGGGTCTTTCCTAGATGGGCTCTGGAAGACGGATGGGCTGCCGGCAGCTTGCCGAAGCTGTCCGGGCCTCCGCAGCCCGGAGCGGGATCCGTTCCATCGCACACCGCGACTCGACCAACTGCTTGGGTGCCGCGCCGGCCGAGTGGACCGCTAGGGTCTCTCAGGAGCCTGGCGGGTGGGAAGAGGCCGCCGAGGACAGAGGGAGCCCGCCGGACGAGGGCGGCGTCGGGGGCACGGCCACGCGGGGCCGGCCCCGGTTGGCCCTGGGTTCCCGTGGGGCCGCGAGGTGGAAGGGCTGGGCGGCGGCCGCGGCGGCGGCTGCGGCCGCGGGGCACTCGCGCGGCTGGACAGCGGTGGGGGCGTGGCGGGGCGATGGGGCGACCGGTGAGGAGGGAGGAGGGGCGGGAGGAGCGTGGAGGGAGCGGCGCTGGGGGCGGGGGGGGCAAAAGGAGAGGGAGGCGGCGGGAGGCAAAAGCCTACAGCACCCGGTATTCCCAGGCGGTCTCCCATCCAAGTACTAACCAGGCCCGACCCTGCTTAGCTTCCGAGATCAGACGAGATCGGGCGCGTTCAGGGTGGTATGGCCGTAGACGCTGGCGGCTGCCGCCGGCGCCCCTAAGAAGCCTCGCGCGCGCTGTCGCCTGGCCCCTGTGACGCGCCGTCGCCTGGCCCCTGTGACGCGCGCGCCCGAGCCCCTGTGACGCGCACCGGCCGCCCGCGTCCCCTGCGCCCTGCGCTCCGCCGCCTGCCGCCTGCCTGCCACTGCCTCCCGCCGCCGCCGCCGCCGCCGCCGC
>NC_060268.1:116461841-116604655 GCF_021613505.1 Equus quagga
AAGTCTAGGCGCTCTCCCAAGCTGGCCCCGGACGCTCCAGGCCTCCTTCCCGCTGGCTTCCTGGCTATAGATTAGTAAGTTATAGTTTCTTTCCTGTGCTTTCTTCTGAATGCATCCTGCAAGCAAGTAATTTCGTTTTTAGATTTCTCTGTCTGCTGTGTGCAGCAGCTCAGCCACTATGATAATTGATTGAATGCGGTGTTTCTGATATAGTCTTAACCTCTCCAGAGCAATGATTCTTTCACATTTCATTTGATAGGGCAAAAGAAACTTTGGTAATATATTTCTTTAAATCTTGGCTCATGGATCCAAACAAATCTGTAAGTACTGCCGCACCACCACAGCCTCTAGAACAGGTTGTTTCTTTGGAAATCTGACTTTTTAAACCTGATTTCACCAGCATGGGATAAATATCTTTAGAAATAGTTACCTCCATTGTGTTGCCCTCTCGGTTAGCTTGAGATCGAAAGCATCACTGAGGCCCAGAGTATAGATGACATTCATAAGTGAGATGCTTATGCAGAGCCAGTCCTGCTCTCTTCTTTTGTGAGTTCCTTTAACTGTTGCTTCACAGGGTCGGGTCTCCTCTGAAGTTCAGAATAATATAAAAAGGCCCATCCTTTGTCAGGCTGTAAGAAAATAATTTCTCAGATACCATTGTGTAAAAGCATCCTGCCTTTGTCATGGAATCAGTGACATATCTTTCGTTGATCAAAACAGCAGTGGGAGTACCTGTGGAGCAATGATAAGGTATCAGATGGCTCCCCACACACCACCCACCTCCCACCCTAATCCACACTCCTGCCACTTCAAGGTCAGACTTTCTAGGGACTCCCCCAAAACCCAGATAGAATGCTTACCATAATTCTATTCCCTTTTTGATTGTATGAGAAACAAACAGTACACACCTAATAAGCTTTCCTGTCAAGGTGGCAAACCTGAGTTGCTACACCACCCTTTCTCCCTGTCTGCTCTCCCTGCCCTCCACACCCCAATCCCTTCTTCCTGTCCCCTGTGCCCCTGGCCCAGAAGTAAGTCTTACCTTGTTGAGACCAATTGTATAAACTTCATGTGCCCTTTCTAACCCAAGTTTAGACCTTCCTGCTTCTGAAGTTAAAAAAATCACCTCCTGTATTATTAAGCTAATTACATTCCATTGTGTTAGCTAACAGTTGGCAAACAGTAGGTGACTGCAGAAGATAGAACCAACCTGTAAAAACAGAGAAATAGAGATAAATAAAAATAAAATAAACACTCATTGTTTATTAAGAAATAATGACTTCTTTTTTCCTTTCAGGATTCAGGAAATAGTTTACGATTCAAGTGCATCCTAAAGTTGGAGCAACCCTGGCTAGAATATCATAGATCCTTGAGTTGGCAGAGACCTTTCACTCTTCAGTATATTTATATTCAACGCAAAGATCCTTCCTTCTATATCATCCTTGACAACAGACCACCTAGATTCTGTGTAAATAATTCCGATGACAAGAAACGCATTAAATAAAGAGACCCCTTTGTTTTTAGAGTTTTAAATGTTTGGTTACACTTTATTCACTGATCCCAGCCTTCCCTTCCAGGGCGTTGGTCTTCAAACGGGGATATGAATATCAGTGGGCATACATGAGAACCTTACAGGGAGCACTAGGGTATAGTGAGTTTAAAGGAGTCATTTTCTAGATATGCAACTGCCATAGGTCGTCTTCTTCAAAGTTGACCTGCTTGAAAGGTCACTTTCTCCTGTACACCTGCCTTTCTCCTACTTTACATGACAGACCTCTCTCCCAGCCCGAATCTCACTCCCGTGCACAAAAAATCTGGACAACAAACAAAAAAACAGTTTCAAAGTGCATAGTTCCTGAGAGAATGTCCTGTGGCAGAGAAGCAAATAAAGCTTCAGTAAGAAATATTGCAGAGAGTAGTGCCTTATTTCATTCAGAAAGCAAACTTATGCTAAAGCCCCATGCATCTATCATCTCTCCGTTCATCCATCTATTCATCTATTTATTATTTCTCCATTCATGCATCCATCTATTTATCTAGCTATTCATTCATTAATCTATTATGAATTAAATTCAAAGATGAGGTAGCTGTCATAAGAACATGTATTACCACGTTTATTTGAATTGCAAAATTAGGTCAGTTTGTTTGTTTCTTTTTTGTTTTTGAGGAAGATTAGCCCTGAGATAACATCTGCTGCCAACCCTCCTCTTTTTGCAGAGGAAGACTAGCCCTGAGCTAACATCTGTGCCCATCTTCCTCTACTTTATACGTGGGACACCTGCCACAGCATGGCTTGCCATGTCCGCACCTGGGATCCGGGCTGGTGAAACCCGGGCCACCGAATCGGAATGTGTGCCCTTAACCGCTGCACCACAGGGCCAGCCCCGGTCGGTTTGTTTCTAACATAAAGTAAACGTAATTTGACTGATTAGTTTGACACTGACGGCTGGCTTTGTCAATCGGATTATATGGTGTACATTTGCCATAAGCTGAATGATAAAATCTGCACTACAAGGTTTTGATAAAAATATATTTTAATGAACAGAGATAAGGTGGCACATGCAGGAAAATGTGTCCTTTAAGCTATTAGATGTGTGACAAAATTGTTTACAAATTAAAAATATGCAAGAGATATATAGCTTTAAAAAATTACTTTGTGTACATAAGCAAAAAAAAGAGCAGTGCAACGGAAGAAGTCCCCAGAAGGCCAGATATTTGCACTTCAAAGGAGATTTCTAAAAATGGAACTCAAGGCATGTCATTATCTGAGTGTGAAAGAGGAACTTAGGAGACCATCAGATCTTCCCAATATGTTGAAAAATGATATATAATGTCTATCTTATTATATACAAATGACGTTTTATACGAATATAGGATAACAAAATATAGGGTCCACGGCTGCTCTCTAATTGATTTATAACATGAAATGTACACAGACTTTTCTGTTAATTCAAATGACATACATTGTTTGAACAGCCAATGTACTCTGAAAGGCCATATGAGCCTCCAAAGTCCTTATAAATTAATTTTAGCATTAAGTGCAAGTTTTTCACAAAAGAATCCTCAAAAATTCATGAATATACTTTAATGATACAGGATAGTCTCCATTTTGTCAAACACTTTTTGTGGGCGAGGTGCTCTGCTAATGTATTTTCGTTCATTTTATTCCTTCTGTGGTCTTTTGAGACAGTCTACAAAAGGGAAACTGAGTCTCAGAGAAGTTATTTGCCTAAGATCACACATTATAAACTGACTGATCTAAATTCAGATATTGGTCTGTCTGACTCTAAAGGCTTTTGGCACCTCTTCCATAAAGATACCATGTCTTCTTTGGTAGGGGTCTTTTCACCTTTCCGAAATGCACTTTTGTCATTATTCCTCTCACTTCGTCTCCTTACCCATGTATTGCTCTTTAGGTCATATTCACAACTAGTGTGACCCACTTCTGAGATTGATGGGAAGGCCTGTTCATGAAATCAGGTGAGCACAAACGCTCAGTGCAAATGGACCTGAGACACAGGGGTGGCCCTGAGATGTGGGTGTGACTGAGTCAAAGGATTAAAGCTGACTTGGCCTTGGGCGTGAATTCTAGGAGCCAGGCTACCTAGGGTGTTTGAATCAGTGTCGGTCAGCGAGTCCCCAGTGAGTGCCCTGGCCTGTTGCTGCTGTCACTGTCTAGCCTCCTATCCTGGGGTGGCTGACTTCTGTCTGAGCCCCTGAGCCTTTGCAGCTTGCCTGTGTAATCCTCATTGCTGATCCTGGCCTCATGTGACCACTAATGCATAGGCTTCCCCATCTTGCTGTTCCCTACGTGGTCATGCGCCTGTGGTTTGCATGCATCTTTCTAGGTCTCAGTCACTTCTCTCGCAGGCCCCCGCTGCCCCTGGTGCTGGCTTTGAGCTAACCAGATATAATAAAGTGTAATGTTCAAAACAATACAGTTTTTCTTTTTGTATAAAAATTCTATGATTTCAAAATATATGAAAAACTTTTATTTAAATATTTTTCCTCTCTAACATTAAAACAGGAATAATAAAATTATAATATGTTGTATTGTATTATTTTATTTTATTGCCCAGCCCATTTGTGCTAAGCAGTGGAGGGAGGGCTGCTTGTGAAGAGAAAAGAATTCCAGTATTGAATTCATTCTATGATTCACATGGTCTTCCTAGTTTCACACTTAATCTGAAATTGACTGCATCCTAAAAACACAGTTATCCAGTTGGGATTGTAACATGGTTGTCCATGTTACCGGTTAACATGGATAACATTTGGATAACATGGTTAGCCAGAATCATGTCTACACCCAGTAAATCGAGAAAAGGGCCAGCAGTCAAATTTGCAGAATGAATATAAACCAGAGAGAAAACCCCAGCAATTTGACTGGTGTGTGCTTTTAAAAACTGGGGCATCGTCAAGGTTCTTGATGGTGAAGAGGGTACCGAAAAAGAAAATGGACAGCAGAGGCTGTGATTCAGAAAGCTGAACGCTGAACACCAAGAAGCTTTGGAAATGTCTCAGCTAATTAATTTTGCTTATATTCAGTCTTTCACATATGCAGGAGAAAGATACATGCTTTAAAATCCTTATCCAAAGTCTCCAAGAGCTCTGTCATTAAATGTACTAAAACAGTTTTAATGACTAAAAATCAGTGGGCTCTGTAAACTTAAAACTCTTCTAAAATAAAAAGTTTCTTTAAAACACAAGCATTGAGTAATAATAGAATTGGAGGCTTTTTTCTTTTTCAGTCGTACGTAAAATAATCTTACAACTGATGATGACTTAGATTCAATAAAATATGGTATTTTTTGTTTGATTTTGAGCCATTTTGCTACAGAAATTGTTAGACAATAAATTCTTAAAACAAGAGATAGAGATTTTTAAAGTTTTATTTTATGTTAATGTCTTCAGGAAATAACAATCTGACCCCTTCCCTACTTTTGCACCAAATGGAAACCCAAACTATCTGAATAAAAAGAAAGTTATTTGAAGTTAAGAAAGCGTCCTGTGGTGCAGTAATACATGGGCTTTGCGTTTATGTATCTCCACATGAAGAAGTCACATCACATATTGTGTTTACCATAAAGAAGGCAGATGTGTTGGTACTCTAAATTGAATTTTGAGAATTTACCTAGATTAGTGAAAGGAGATATATCTTGATATGACTTCCTCACCTTTTAGTGTTGTTAGGTGTAAATGAAGGGTATCTTTGATAATTACCAAAGTTCTAAATATAAAATTTGTTCTTCATAGATTTAAATTTATGATGTGATTTATGTGATCATTTTCTACATATGCACTCATTTCCATTTGGATAGGCATTGACACATGATTTATACGGGCTTCTAATTATGTAATATGGATATAATTCTGCAGCAAAATTAAATAGAAAAGGTGTGACTCTTGTCATGATAAAAAAAAAGAGAAGATTAAGCATCTTGGAAATTTTCCTCAAATATCTTCTCTTCATTTGTAACCAGAAAATCTGTCATTTCATGCTTTATGTTTCTTTTTACTTAATATTTGGCCAATGTAACTGATGGCTGCTCTGTTTATTAGGGATGTTTGCTGCTCAAAATAGAGTTCAAGTAACTGACAAGTGATGAAATATATTTATCTTTACGTCTACAATTTAATGATTGCTATTTTTAAAAACCTCTTTTCATGCTCATCCATTCAGCGTATATTTACTGAGTATTCAGCATAAGCCATGCATTCTTACATTAAGATCTACTAACAAAGCAGCTAAAATGTCACTATTTATATTATTGTTAAAGGTATCAAACCATAAAGAAGACTGTTAACTTAGTTACTAAGACAGCTGTGAGCAGTATATTTGACATCTGTACGTAGGGATAAAGCTGTTTGCTTCCCACACCAGGGAGATCAGATAAGTAATCAATTTCCCACATAAATAAAAATATTTATCCATCAGATCCTACATTATCTAATATGTCCACCTTTACAGTCATTCTTTGTTTTTAAGGCAAGGTTTTCTAAGCAGTGGAAAACAATGTCCCACAAAACCTAGGAGAATTCACCCTAGATCTGCCTGCAAGAAACGCTAAGGGGATTTCTTCAGGCTGAAGAAAATGTTTCTACTCGAGGCTCAGAACTGCAAGAAGGAAATAAGAAGAGCAAAAGTGTTCCATATACATTTTGGTATATGTATGTATACGTATACAAATACATATGTATTTATGTATATTGATCTATATATGAATATATAAAAAGAATGAAAATTGACTTTTTAAAGATAACAATTGGCAAGGTTGAAGACATAGAATTAAAACACGTGACAGTAATAATAAAAAGGCAGGAGGTAATAAATGAATTGAATGCACCTTAAGATTTTTGATTGTTTACAAGTAGTAAAACTACTATGAACCACATGACTGTATGCGCAGGTAAATATTGAATCCCTAGGTTAACCACCAATTGAATTAAAACAATTATATATGTATACACACATATGTAGAAGTAGATATAAATATATAGATGTATACATAACTAAAAAGCTAGCAGAGGAGAAAAATGGAATCACGAAAAATAATCCAAAAGAAAATAAGAAAGCAACCAAGTCTCAAGGATAGTCACAAAACTAATAACAATACTATTATTAATAGAGATATGATATAGACATCATTAAAAAGCTAAAGAGGAGAAAATGGAATAATTAAAAAATAATTAATCCAAAAACAACTGGAAAAGAAGAATAAAGGAGCAAAGAGCAGAATGGTGAAATAAAATAAAATAGCAAGATGGTGAGCATAACTAAAATTGTATATCAACAACTGCATTAAATGTAAAGTGGACTAATCAAAAGCAAATGAGCAGTGAACACATGCAGAGCGAAATGAAAAACAAGACTCCGCTATGTGCCGCCTACAACTTACACGTACAGACCCACAAGGAAAGTTGAAAATAAAAGGATAGAAAAATAAATACCTTGCAAACATAGACCAAAAGAAAGCTCTGCAGCTCTATTACTATAAGGCAAAGCAGACTTCAAGAGGAGAACTATTGCCAGACATAAAGTGGAGCATTTCATAAAAGGGTCAGTTCAGCAGGGTAATATACAAACCCTAAACTAGTATGCATGTAATAACATAGCTTCAAAATAAAGAGAGAAACAGACAAATCCAAAACCATGGTTGGAGATTACCTTTTGTCTTGTGTAAACTACAATGGAGCTATAATGTAACTATAATGTCAACTATGATGAGACTCTTGAACTAACTGCTAGAACCAGAGGGCAAAAACCCAGTCAGGAGGTGGAGACTCGAACAACATGCTTAGCTAACTTGACCTGATATATACACGTGGCAACTACAGAGCATACATTCTTTTATATTGTAAATATTACCAAAATAGACTGTAAGCTGGAGAATAAACCAAGTCCCAACAAATTTCAAAAGACTGAAATCACACTGAATTTGTTCTCTGTAAACAGTGGAATTAAACTGGAAATCAGTAGCAGAAAGAGAACTAGAAAAGCCCCAACTGTTTGTAAACGAAGCAACACACTTCTATGTGACCCAGGCATCAAAGAAGACATCACAGTGACATTTAAGAAATGTTTTGGACAAATGGTAATAAAAATACCATATCCTAATACTGTGGGATGTAGCTGGAGAGAAAATTCAGCTTCAAATGCTCATATTAGAAAAGAAGAAATGTTGAAAACCAGTTAACTCATCCTGTACTGCAAGAATACAGAGAAAGAATAGCAAATTCAACAAAAGAAGTGGAAGCAACTGAATTAGAAATGTAAGAGCTGAAGTTAATTAATCAAAAGCAGATGTACAATAGGGAAAATCAACAAATCTAAAAGTTGGTACTATGAAAAACTAATAACAATGATTTATTTAAAAAGACTCATATACCAGAAAGGTAAGCATTGGCAGGCATGAGAATGGAGATCAAAGAAGTGCTGGAACGTGAAACTGTCCAGTGTCAGCATCAACAGACACCCGCACGTGGTTAAGCAGCTCACAATGGCCTGTCCTGCATGTTAGTGGTTCTCTTGGCCTTTCCCCCACGGCCACAAGATGGCGCCACACTTCCCGACTTTACTGCAACTGCTACTTCCACCAGAGCCAGTGCCGCTTCTGTGTCAGGAATGTGTTCTCGAAACCTTGATGGTTCCAAAAGCCAGACACGTGTGCACCCACTTTTGCCAGCAAAATACAGAGCTTCTTAATTAGCTTAGTTTTGAATTGAAATCCCTGAAAACGGACCTGATTGGTGGAGACTCACTCTAGCTGCAATTCTTATATTCTTTATAAGAATTTCATCCCTGTTGGTAGTTAAGCACCTTTACCAGTTAATAATTCATCATATTAAATTAGCTCTGTTCAAATTACTGGTGTGGTTTCTGTTTCCTGAGTAGATCCTGACTGATACACATTTCTAACTCAGGTCCTATTTTGAACTGGACAGCCTGGGATCTGACCTTTTGTCTTGTGTAAACTACAATGGAACTATAAATGTTATAGCAAAAGGGGAGAATTGAATGGATTGTAAAGAGGTAAAAGGGAAATTTCTGGAGTGATAGAAATGTCTATATCTTTATTTGGGCAGTAGTTATGAAGATTAAAAAGAACTTTACAAAAAATTTTCAGAATTTATCATCTTTATGGGGAGAAAAAAAGAACCTCCTTACCACTTACCATTCCCAAACCATAATGCAATGTGGACAATTGGCCAAATATTAGAGCTAAAATTATAAAGTTTTAGGAGGAAAATTTGACATTATTTTTATTTTACCTAATATATACTATAATACATATTTAATGTACATAATATATTCAAATATATGATATATATATGTCAAATATGTACTATAGTATTATATATCAAACATATATTTATGTATTTATATATTAAATTTTCTATATTTATATATCATATAAACGTACTACATATAACCTATATAGTGTGTGTGTATATATATATATATATTTGATACAGGTCTTTAATCCAGAAGATAGATAGATATATGCTTACACCTCAATAATAAAAGAGAACAACCTGATGTAAAAATGAGCAAATGATTTGAATAATCCTCCACAAAGGAACCTATACTCATGGTTAGTAAACAGGGACGGAGAGCTCAACGTGAATCATCAGGGAAACAAATTAACACCACGGTGAGGTGCCAAAATACAACACTCCAAGGCTAAAAATTTAAAAAGGTGAGGCCGGCCCCGTGGCCGAGTGGTTAAGTTCGTGGGCTCTGCTCTGGCGGCCCAGGGTTTCCCCGGTTAGGATCCTGAGCGTGGACGTGGCACTGCTCATCAGGCCATGCTGAGGTGGCGTCCCACATGCCACAGCTAGAAGGACCTGCAACTGAAAATATACAACTATGTAGTGGGGGGCTTTGGGGAGAAAAAGCAGTTAAAAAAAGAGAAGATTGGCAACAGTTGTTAGCTCAGGTGCCAATCTTTATTAAGAAAAAAAAATTAAAAGGCAACACCAAATGTGAGAGAGGATATGACGCAACCAGAACTCCCATACATCGCTTTTTGGAGTGTAAAATGAATCCAATCACTTTGGCAGTTTCTTGTAACAGTAAATGTACACCTGTCTATAATGCAGTCATTCCATTCCTCAGTATTTACTCAAGAGAAATAAAACATGTCCACAAAGAGGTTTTTACCAGAATGTTCAGAATGCTCCAAATTGGAGACAGTTTGAACATCCATCAATAGGAGAATGGGTAAGTATATAAATGTTGTATATTTTTACAATAGAATACCACTCAGCAATAAAAGGATCATACTTCTGATAAATGCAGTAAGACTGATAAATCTCAAAAACGCTGTGTTATTCAGAAAAAATCAGACACAAAATGCTACGTAAAGTATAATTCTCCATCCTGCCATTGGATTGTCTTTGTGTTTTTGTCAGGAAACAACCAGTGTGTCATTGCGGATCTATTCCTGGACTCTACTCTGTTCTTTGATCTATGTCTCTCTTCTTAAGCCAATAATAGCACTCTGTCTTGATCACTATAGTTTTCTAGTAAGTCTTGAAATCAAGTCCAGCCTTGTTCTTTTTACGAGCATTTTGACGTTTCTAGGACTTTCAGCAATGTATTTTTTTTTTTTTGTAAATAATGTTGTGATGAACATGAGGGTGCAGATGTCTTTCCAAGTTAGTGTTTTCATTTTCTTTGGGTAAATACCCAGAAGTAGAATTGCTGGATTATATGGTAGTTCTATTTTTAATTTTTTGAGGAACCTCCATACTGTTTTCCACAGTTGATGCACCAATTTACATTCCCACCAGCATCACACAATGGTTCCTTTTTCTCCACATCCTCACCAATGCTTGTTATTTGTTGCCTTTTTTTTTTAAGATTGGTCCTAGATTGACATCTGTTGCTAATCCTCCTCTCTCTTTTTTTCTCTCCAAAGCCCCAGTACATAGTTGTATATCCTAGTTACAAGTCATTCTAGATCTTCTATGTGGGATGCCACCACAGCATGGCTTGATGAGTGGTACGTAGGTCTGCACCCAGTATCCAAACAGGTGAACCCCGGGCCACCGAAGTGGAGCACATGAACTCGACCACTCAGCTAGGAGTCGGGCCCCCTTTCTTGTCTTTTTGATAATAGCCATTCTAACAGATATCTCATTGTGGTTTTGATTTGCATTTCCCTGACGATTAGTGATGTTAAGCACCTTTTCATGTACCTGTTGGCTGTTTGTATATCTTTGGAAAAATGTCTGTTTAGATCCTCTGCCCATTTTTTAATCAGATTGTTTGTTCTTTTGCTCTTTAGTTGCACGAATTCTTTATATATTTTCAGCATTAACCTCTTATCAAATATATGATTAGCAATATTTTCTCGCATTCAGTACATTGCCTTTTCATTTTGTTGATGAGTTCCTTTGCTGTGCAGAAGCTTTCTAGTTTGAAATAGGCCACTTGTTTCCTTTTGCTTTTGGTTGCCTTTGCTATTGATGTCAAATTCAAAACATCTGTGCTAACACTGATGTCAAGGAGTTTACCACCTATGTTTTCTTCTAGGAGTTTTATGGTTTCAGGTCTTACATTCAAGTCGTTAATCCATTTTGAGACAGTTTGTATGTATGATATAAGATAGGGGTCCATTTTCTATCTTTTGTATGTGGCTGTCCAGTTTTCCCAGCACTATTTATAGAAGAGACTCTCCTTTCCCCATTGTATATTCTTGCCTCCTTTGTTGTAAATGAGTTGACCAAATATGTGTGTGGGTTTATTTCTGGGTTTTCTACTCTGTTCCATTGATGCATGTGTTGTCTTTATGCCAACACCATATAATTTTGATTACTATAGCTTTGTAAGATAGTTTGAAATCAGGAAGCATGAGTCCTCGAGCTTTGTCCTTTCTCAAGATTGCTTCAGCTATTCAGGGACTTTTGTGGTTCTATACAAATTTTAGGATTGTTTTTCTATTTTTGTGGAAAATGCCTTGGAATTGGATAGGGATTGCCTCGAAGCTGTTGTTATCTTTGGGTAGTATGGACATTTTGATAATATTAGCTCTTCCAGCCCCTGAGCACGAGATATCTTTCCATCTATTTGTGGCTTCCTCAATTCTTTCATAAATGCCTTGTAGTTTTCAGTGACAGGTCTCTCACCTCCTTGGTTAAATTTATTCCTAGACATTTTATTCTTTTTGATGCAATGTAAAAGGTATTGTTTTCTTAACTTCTCTTTCTGATTGTTTGCTATTGGTGTATAGAAACACAACAGAGTTTTGTACGTTGATTTTGTATCCTGAAACTTTCTTGAATTTTATTAATTTTCACAGTTTTTTGGTGGACTCTTTAGGGTTTTCTATATATAATATCATGTCATCTGCAAATAATGACAGTTTTACTTCTTCCTTTCTGATTTGGATGGCTTTTATTTTTTTTCTTGCCTAATTGATTTGCCAAAGACTTCCAATATTATGTTGAATAAAAGTGACAAGAGTGGGCCTTCTTGTCTTGTTTTCAATCTCAGAGGAAAAACTTTCAGCTTTTCACTTGAGTATGATGTTAGCTGAGGGCTTATCATCTGTGGCCTTTATTATGTTAAATTATGTTTCCTGTATATCCACTTTATTGAGAGGTTTTATTATAAATGGTTGTTGGGTTTTGTCAAATGTTTTTTCTACATATAGTGAATGATCATATGATTTTCATCCTTCATTTTGTTAATGTGGTGTATCACATTGATTGATTTGCAGACGTTGAACCATCCTTGAATTCCTGGAATAAATCCCACTTGATCGTGGTGTATGATATTTTTCATGTTTTGTTGAATTTGGTTTGCTAATATTTTGTTGAGTATTTTTGCATCTTTGTTCACTAGGGTCCTTCTTGACATTCTTAAACTCCAAATTTAAAGTGTTATCTCAATGGAAAATTACAGTTAAATGCAAGAATATGAATAAGGTCAGGAAGTCCTTAGGAGTAATTTACAACAAGATAGGACAAGTGGAAGGAAGAAGGATTCTAATGAACTTACTTTTCATAGGAATTTTAGCTCTTCAGAGGAATTCTCATTGAACTAAATTTAAAAGATAAGCTTTAGGTTAAAGTTTAAAACTTTTTTGACAATATATTTTAATGGTGTAACTGAAACTCAGGTAATTTATGTCCCAGATATTAAGGAATAATAAACAGCCATTAAAATTATGTTGTCAAAAACATTTAATGACATGGGTACGTACTCCTATTAAATGAAAAAGTAACTGGGAATATAAGATGATCCCACCTAATTTAGAAGAAAGTGTATAGATATATTGAGGGACAGTTTTCAAATTTCCTAAACTGTTTTACTGTTAAAATAATCAAAGCGTTCCACAAATACACGTTGGTGTGATATACTATTTTCATGAAACCAGACACAGAGCTGCGATGTGGACGTTATTCCTCACAATTTGCCCCCGCGCCCCGTGTGCATCCTGGGAGGCAGCGACCTAGTCTATTTTCTGAGCCGGAACCCAGGGCCTGACTCAGGTGCTCGACTTCAGGTGCCCTGAATGCTGGCGGCACTTGGGAAGAGGCCTATTTTTTCATAATGAGAAGTGAGGAGACAATGACTTTCGCCCCCCAAATATTGAATCTTACAGAATTTATTTTGGTCTAACTGCAATCCTGTGAAGATGTCTCAGTTTGAACGTGGCTTCTTTGCTGACAGAACCGGGGAGCCCTGCAGCACTCCTGCCATTTCTCGTGTGGCCACCAGAGGGCAGTGTGTGTTCGGTTGCTCATGATGATGACACGGCCCCATGTTGAATTTTACTTCATAAGTTAATTTTCTTCAGAACATGTTTTCTAACCTTAGAGGATATCTTTAAGGATTATTTATTTGCTTTTCCTCTAATTAAAGTTCCCCACAAGTAACAACAATAGGTAATGCACTGTCTGGAAGATGTCCCTCTTCACACATGCAGAAGTGTAAAATTCTGAATGATGGAAAGAAGGCAGACCCTTACCTAAAATAATATTAAAAAATTAACCCCAAATGGATCAAAGACCTCAATTTAAAAGCTAAAACTGTAAAACTCATAGAATAAAACGTAGGAGCAAATCTTCACAACCTTGGATTTGGCATCTGTTTCTCAAGGATGATACCAAAAACAACAAAAGAAAAAACAGATACACTGGATAAATGGTCACCAACATGACCACATTTCCATATGGCTCTTACTGCACTCCAGACACCGGGGAAGAATTGCACAGGCATTTCTCAAACAATTCTCCTGACAGCACATTAAACAGCTCCATTTACTTTCTCCATTTTAGAGATGGGGTCACTGAGGCTCAGAGCCTTGCCTGGGGCCACCCAGGTAGAAAGAGGCTGAGCAGGGACTATAACTGCAGTCTCTGTCTTTGGACTCTGTGCTTCACCCACCCTGCTCCTCCCTGGACCTCAGGGGTCCAGAATTCCTCCAGATCCAATCCCCTAGGCCTCAAGACCTCACTGAGCTCAGGCAGCGGTGTCACCCCTGTGACTGGGGCTTGGGGTGTTGGCTGAGATGGCCAGCCCTGGGCACTGTAGGGTTTCCCTGTACCAAGATCAGGCAATCCCTAGGCAGAAGGAGGTTTCTCTCTGGGCATAAGGAGCAAAAGTTCATGTGACTTCAGAGATGAGAGGTCCCTCCTGTAGCATCTGGATGCAGCGTCTTTGTCCACTGGGCCCCACGCAGGTTTTCAAGCACTGGATTCACAGGCTGCCTGTGCCTCTCTGTAGGGCATCATCTTTAGCTCCTGTGCCTGTGTGCTACATGATTCACTAGGTGCCCTATGTGGATCTCCTTCTCCCACTGAGGCTAATCTCTCACAGAGTGGGGTTCAGCGGGTTGCTGAGCCTCAGTTTGCTCCTCTACACAAAGGTGTGAATAGAGGATCAACCTCATCAGGTTACTCTAGGGGCTCACTGGGGTCCTGCAGGCAAAGTGCTGTCTAGGTGCCTGGCCCTGTGGACAGGTCTGCTGCAGGGGCTGCGGTTGTGCTACTTGATCAGTTTGTACAAACCTCCACCAAGGAGGGAGAAGAGACGACAGCCTGAGGGCCTTGGATGTACATGGTGCAAATAAGGGGCACCTCAGCAATCCCCTTTCCGCCTGCCAGCCCTGACCTGGTGTCTGAACATGACAGGACCACCAGGTTATCAACCACCCACCAACCTGCTCCTGCCCAGGGCGAGCCCTCCCCACATGTCCCTCTGCCCCCACAATGAAGAAGAGGGATGGGGGCTGCTCACAGAGGTGGTCTGGCCTGGATCAGCCTGACTCAGGCCATCTGGTGTTACCTTAGGGGACCTCTGGAAAATGGCCAGAGGTGCCGGGGGTGAGAGATGAGCCAAGGTCTGCAGCATCTGAAAAGATTCTCACTCGGGAGTGTCCTGAAGCCAGAGCCCTGGGAAGTAGAGATACAGCAGGAGAACATTTTTCACTATCGAGTGTCTCTGGCTAAGTGAGCTGGCTCTGGGGCTGTCATTAGAATGTGGGTGCCTGTTTCAGGGGTCCCAAGTTCTGTGGGGGTCTATGTCAAGGAAATGGCTTCACTTCCTGGGGTCTCTTACCTGAGTCCCCTCCTCGGATAACACCTATCCAAACAGCCCTCTGGGCTGCTGACTGCTCCCTGCTTCTCCATGCGACACCATAGCTGTTACACTAACACGTCCCTCTCCACGGAGCCCTGGGAAGGTCTGGGTGCAGCGAGGGTCTCAGCTTTGAGACAGATCTGTATTCAGACACAACTCCTCATTCTTACCTGTTCTTGATCCTGGAGAAGCCACTGTGCCTCTCAGGGCCTCTGTCTCCCACCTGCACAATGGGGATTATTCCAGCAAGTACTTCCTAGGGATGTCTGCAGCCGTGTGGGCGATGACACCTATAAAATTGGAGGAATAGTGTCACACACAGGTAATGCCTCCAACCTCTTTCTTCTTCCTCTTGTCACCTCCCCTGTGTCTGATCCCATTTTGTAGTTCTCACATCTAGTGTCACCGTGTATGTGTGTGCGTGTCAGTGCTCACGTTCTGGATGCCCAGAATAAAACAGCTCCCATAGAGGAAGGGATGGGCAAGAGGTTGCCAAGATCTTAGGGTTTCTAATTTCCAAAGCAAACCCTAGAGCAGGGGATCAAGCCATGTCCTAGAAGGTCGGGACACACCCTACCCCTGAACTCTGCCTGTCATGGGCCATGGGCCAGTCCCTGCCTCTCTTTGGGCCTCAGTTTCCCCATTAGCCACTGAGGGATTAGATTCACATCTGCATAAGTGTGAGCTCAGCATAAAGGTGGCCCCTGTCCCCTCTATCTGGGTGCGATGTGGAGAGGGGTACACTCAGGGGGTCCCCCGACCTAGGCTCCTCCTCAGACAAGAACTTGCCAAATGCCTGTCTAGGCTGCTGCATGCTCCCCTCACCCGCAAGCCATCCCCATATCTGTGCACAGTTACAGCAGCATGGGCCTTTCTAGGGCCCTCTGAGAAAGCCTGAGGCCAGACAGGGCCCCACTCTGAGGACACAGCTAGATTCACACCTGGGTCCACCTTCTCACCGGTCTGTGATTTTTGGCAAAGCCCTGAACCTCTGGGACCTTCACCTTTTCCCCTCAGTGGCTCCCTGTGATCCCACCTTCTGGGGGACACATCCTTGTGTAATCCCCTCCCTGTGAGTGTGGACTGGAATTAGTGACTCATTTCTATTCCACAGAAGACGCAAAGTGACCCAGTGCCGCTTCTTCCAAGACTTAGTTATAGGCAGTCAGTGCCTGGCCGCTGCTCCCTCTGCCCTGGTTCTCTCGCTCCCTCAGATCCCTCGCTCTGGAGAACAAGCCTCTGTGTTACGGGTGGAGATGGAGAGAGGCCCACATGGCCTCGCACCGAGGGAGACCGACAGACAGAGAGGAGCTCAGGCCTTCAGTCCAAACAGTACCCTGTTAATAGTCCCTGAGCGAGTCAGACCCTGGGTGAAGCAGGGCCTACCCCAGGGGAGACCACAGCCCCAGCCTCCTGAGAGGCCCGGGCGGAGGCACCCAGCTGAGCGTTGCTAGACTCCTGGTCCACTGACACTGTAAGATTATAAATGTTTGTGGTTAAGCCGCTAAGTTTGGGGAAATGTTGTCACACCGCAGTAGCAATAGATCACTAATACTGTCGTCCTGCCCTAGGCCCTGGCCCTGCCCCCTCCCTCTTCCCTCCTCCCCTACTGTCCTCCCAAGCTCCCTCCAGCCACACTGGTCTCCAGTCTAACCTCCTCTCTGGCCAAACTCACTTCTGCCTCCAAGTGTCTGCTCTGTTGTGCCTTCTGCCAGGCAACTCTCCCCGGGTTTGTGCAGGGCTGGCTCCTTCTTGTCCTGCTGCTGGAAATACAAATGTCACCCCCATGCTGCCTTGCCAGACCCCTCACCTAGTGGAGCCCAGCACGCCACTGTAGCGCCTGCTGTTTTCCACATAGCAATTGCTTTTTTCTTCACATGTTTTTGTTTTCGTGGTTCTGTCCACATTCCCCTCCAGACTGAGCTCCTGGAGGGCAGGGACCTTGTTGGGTTTTCCAGCCCTGGCACTATTTGAGTGCTCAGGGTGCAGTTGGTAAATGAATACATGAGGATCCATCCCACCACTGACCAGCTCCATTGATAGGGCCAAATTGACTTCTACCATTTTAAATGTGCTAGATTGATAACTACTTAAGTTAATCCTGTGACTTAAACCTTTTGTGGATATATTAGGTTATGCTGAATTACCAAGTAACTCCCCAAATTTCAGTAGCAAGTCACTATATATCGCCCCACATGACAGTGCTGGGTGGGTGTTCATGTTGGAGAAACTGCACTCCTTCACCTGGTCCTTCAGGAACCCACACTTCCACCATGTGCCTTCTCCGTCCCAAGGGCATCACCCACATGGGCATCCATCAGCATCAGGGGAAAGAACGTGAAGAAATGAACATGGGAGGACTTTATCAGCCAGGTCCAGAATGGCGCACATCAGTTCCTTTCCTCTTTCCCAGGCAAAGACGTGGTCATAGGGCCCCAAGGGAGGCTGGATAATGGAGTGCAGCTGTGCGCTCCAAGAAGTGCAGAATGGATTTTGATGGACAAAGTTCTCTGCACCAATGAGCAGCTCATTTAGATTTATTGTGCTTTTCAAATCTTTGCTGAGTATTTACCATATATGCCAAGCATTTGCTTAAAGGCTGGATGGAGAATTGACTGAGCAGCATGTTGGCTGGGAGAAGCTCCCAATCTAGAGGAGATGAGACGGTACAAAGTGCCTGCCATCCTCAGAGAAAAGGATAAAATGAAAGCGTTCTGGAAGTTCAGGGAATAATTTTAGATTTGGAAGCTGCCTGGACATGCTATCTACTGAACTCCACTGTGAGACATAATCAAGATATTGTTGGTGGAGGAAGATGGCAGCAAGAACCACAGAAGCAGTTAATTGTGTACAAGATATGATAAGGAATACTATGCAGCGACTGAAATCACACATTCAACAATATTAAAGGGCAGGAATAATTATTCATACTAAATGAAAAATGAGTAGGAATATAGGTTGCTCCAATTTTTTTTTAAAGATTTTATTTTTTCCTCTTTCTCCCCAAAGCCTCCCAGTACATAGTTGTATATTCTTTGTTGTGGGTCCTTTTAGTTGTGGCATGTGGGACACTGCCTCAGCGTGATTTGATGAGTAGTACCATGTCTGCGCCCAGGATTCGAACCAACGAAACACTGGGCCGCCTGCGAACTTAACCACTCGGCCACAGGGCCAACCCCAAGGGTGCTCCAATTTTTAGAATAACTCTATATCTAAATTTAGATGAAAGTATACAAATGTGTTGAGTGATAGCTTTCCAATTGCCTAAAATGTTTGATTGTTTAATCAGAAGATTTCCATAAATATGCTTTGTTGTGACACATTGTTTTCTTCAGCCTGTCATAAGGTGCTGCGATGTAGACCAGTTACCCCACACTTTCCCACTCCTCCCGCTGTGCGTCCTGGGAGGCAGCGACCTGGTCTCTGTTTTCTGCTCTGGAACCAGGGCCTGACTCAGGCGCTCAGTAATACTCCCTGAAACACCACTTGGGGAGAGGCCTATTTTTTCATAGTGTCAAGTGACAAGACAATGACTTCTACTAGAAGGCAGCTACAAAACATTGAATCTTACAGA
Source organism: Equus quagga (assembly GCF_021613505.1). Taxonomy (NCBI): domain Eukaryota; kingdom Metazoa; phylum Chordata; class Mammalia; order Perissodactyla; family Equidae; genus Equus; species Equus quagga. Next base: position 116,480,507 of record NC_060268.1, read on the forward strand.
ATTTGTTTTTGATCCACCTGCAATCCTGTGAAGATGCCAAAGTTCCAATGTGGCTTCTTTTACTGACAGAACCAGGGAGCCCTGCAGCACTCCTGCCATTTCTCACATGGCCACCAGAGGGCAGTGCCTGGCCACTCATGACAATGACACGGCCCTGTCAATAGTTTACAGCACAAGTTAATTCTCTTCAGAACATGCGTTATAACCTTAGAGAGCTTCTTTAACGATTACTTATTTGCTTTTCTTCTTCAATTTCATTTGCCAGCTAATGGAAATCCCCTACTAGTAATAAATATAAGGTGAGCCACTGACTGGAAGATGTCACTTGTGACACAGACATGTAGACTTATGTGTCCACTCCCATCTGCGTCCACCTCCGTCCCTTCCTTGCCCTCATCCATCAACAACATCTATCTTTGTAAAACATCTTTTGACCTTAGATGTAATGTGTTAGAGATATTTTCAATCATGCTGTCCCTTCTTTGTGATATGAGTCTTTGGGTAGCAAGTGGCCTGTTCACAAGACCCTGAAAATGTCGCTGAAAACCTAGGAGACACGATGAAGGTAATGAGCACGAGAGCTCAGCAGGAGTCCGTCAGAGAGGGAGAGCTCCTCCTCAGCAGAGCCAAGGTTGGTAACACTGTTTACTACACCCAAAGCACCAGTCTTCTTTCCCCTGGAGAAATGGGCGAAATCTTTCATATCCTAAAAACCCATCAGGGTCAGAACAAGGAAAACATGTTAGAATAACAGAGACAGAGAGATAAGGGTATGATTTTAATGACCTGTTACTCTGCCTACAATAGGTCATCACTCTGAGTTATCTTATGATCATTGCTCAGCCATTTGAGAGCCCAGTTTACACACTGGTTCTGAGTCCATCATGGGCCACTAGGCCAATACCTGCTAGTAGTAGTTGTGACATACTGCTGAATGAATGAACATGGGACATAAGACCTGACAGAATTGAGACTATGTTCGAAATTGGGACTCTCATGCACTAGCCCAGATGTGACATCATCATAAGTAGACTGCCTTGCCTCAGAAACTGCCAGGTTCTTTATACCTGTCGGCCTTCTTACAGCACCCCTCAGCCAGGACCGACCTGGCCCCAGGTGTGTCCTGGAGTCACCATTCTGCTTTTCCTTCTCTTGCTTCCTTTGGCCTCCCTGATCGTCTCACTGTGTGGCTCCCCACTGCAGGTCTTAGAGGACACCTCTGATCCCCTTGGGTAGCCCATTCGATCTTCCTCCTCAGGCTGACCTGCCAGCACCTTGCTCTTGTTCTGGCACTGCCATGATTGCAGTGTCATCCACAGCTGCTGTCTGACCCTGGGGGACTCACTGTTGTGAAAGTAGGACCCCTCCACCCATCTCTTCCAAAATGCCCACCAGGGTTAGGGGATTCAGATGTCTACAAATATCTGTTTTCAACATAGCTAGAAAATTACCCTTTATTCTTGATAAATTAGTAGAAAATAGTGTGGTTTATTTATCCTGCTTCCTGGAAAGAAAACTTGACGACAACAAAATACAAACTGCAAAATTCTGATACAAATGACAAAGAATAATCTAAACAATGTGACAATGTGTAGGCCTTTCTCTTACATTTATAACTACTATTTAAAAATATGGAACTTAAAATAAAGCTACCTTTGCTTTCTAGGACTGAAATAAAGTCATATTATTTGCTTACTTTTTATGTTTTTTTATTGAAGTAACTTTGGTTTATAACAATATATAAATTTAGGGTACATCATTATATTTCTATTTCTGTTTAGATTACGTCATGTTCACCACCCAAAGACTAAATACCATCCATCACCACACACATGTGCCTAATCATCCTTTCGCACTCCTCCCTCCCCGCTTCCCCTTTGGTAACCACCAATCCAATCTCTATCTCTAGATGTTATTTGTTGTTGTCCCACTTGTTCATGCTATATAATTGTTTTAATATATTGCTGAACTCAGTTTCTTAGTATTTCACCGAGGATTTTTGCAGTGATGTTCACAAGGACTACTGGTCTGTAGTTTTCTTGTAGTGTCTTAGCCTGGCTTTTAGTGTTGAGCAGTTTATGCTCTGAAGTTCATAGGCTACACATAAGTCAAGGACTAAGGACATTTTGATTTGAGAAGAAACTTCTGTTGACTTTAGAAAAAAACGGACAGGAGATGAACCATACTGCAGGTACATGGATTGTCGTCTCAATGGGGAGCTCAACAGCCTCCGGTAGAGTGTGGGTGATGGTTTACAGGAGACCCGTAAATTAAACCTCGTCCAACACCCGTTTTCATTCTGATAGTTGATCTCGATGGGAGGAAGGCTTTTCTTATTCTGTGACAAGTGACTTTTGGCATGAAGCACACTAGACTCCTCCATTCATCAATTTGGCTGTTAGTCTCAGGCTTTTCAACTGTAAAAAAGATGCATAAAAATAAACCAATCCTGAGCCAGCCCCATGGCATAGTGGTAAAGTCCGGCGAGCTCTGCTTCAGTGGCCCAGGTTCACAGGTTCAGATCCTGGGCACAGACCTACACCACTCATCAGCCATGCTGAGGAGGTGACCCACATATAAAGTGGAGGGAGATTGGCACAGTTGTTAGCTCAGAGCTAATCTTCTTTAGAAAGAAAGAAAGGAAACAATCCCTCATTATTTGCATTCATGACTTTATAAAACTCTCCATATGGTCAGTTCAAGCATCCCACAGCCAAATTCCTTCATCTTTAGCAGAAATTTCACTCCTGAGGCACTTCTGAGTTCTGAGATGCAAAGTGCTGCAGAAGAGAAATGAATTGAAAATAACTGTGTGGACAGTGTTTGTCTGTAGTGAGTGACCTGTGGGATGAGAAAGTAAGTAGATCCTTGCACTCTGCCCAGAAATTGAGTTGTAGGTTTCTGCTTCACATACCGCCCCATTCCCCACATTGCCATCTCCCAGTCATTTCTCACAAATCCACGGGAATGTCTAGGCAGCTCAGGAGACACTTTCAATACTAACCTTTTCATTTCTTATTTCATTTCTTCTTTAAATAATATGTAAATGAAGGGAAGAATTATCTTGTCATTTTTACCCAAAAGCACTGCATTAGATGATCTGTATTCAAGTAGTGGTTTCACTGTGGGAACTATGAGAATAAAGAATGTGAATGGAGAGAAAATAATCCTGGTCACTAAGGAAAGTGGGAACTCAGGGGCAAGTCTCTAGACACCTGCTCAGTAGGGAAAGTAGAGGAAGCCTATAATGGGCAGGGTTGGAAATAAGGAAACCAACCTGATAGTAGAACTGTCCCCAAGGAAGGACCAGTCATCCTAATGCCAAAGCCCTTGGGGGTGTACCAAACCCAGGGAGGCCAGCCATAGCATCATTTTCAAAGCGGATTTGAGCTTTAAGATATTCCAGGAGCAATCTTCTTACACCAGCCATATATGAAGGCTGAGTTCCTCCAAGTTCCAGGAGAGTTTTTTAGGAGGTGCAAACCAGAAAGACAGAGCAGGGTCCAGTCCACTGGAGAAGAACAGAAGGAGCCAAGCTTCAGGGCAAGACCTCTTCAAATGGACCATGAACAAGGAAGTCTTCTAGGTCAGGAAGAGATTTAGAATGTAAACAAGGAAGCAGGGGAGAAAATTAACTATCTGGATACAAATCACAGAATTTATAGAGGGGACTGCAGCTCCCTAGGTGATGGTCACCAGCCTTAGGGCATCAAGATCAAAGGCAGACCTCTGCTTTCAGAGATGAGGTCCTAAGGCACACCCAGGTTCATTATCATTAGCTCAGAGACTGGACAGGACCAGACCCTCTGCTGGGGTAAGGAAGCCTCAGGCTCTACAGCATCTAAGAATTTCTTACTTTTCAATGACTGAAAAACAATTCCTTCCCTTTGTAAGCGATATTTAAGCTCCAAAGTGGTGGCAAGGGGAACTTGTGATAACGTTACTCCTATAGATCATAGGGCATCATTGTTTTCTTCTTGACGAGTGACTGTGCCCTACTTAGCTCTGTTCAGAGCCATGTAATTACTGCTGGTTATTCAACACAGAGCAGAAAATCTCCATGAAGCTCAGCAGATCTGATAAAAGATCCAGATGTATTTTAGTTGTTTGGTGTCTTTCTTTCTCTGTTTTATTTATTTTTGTATTTATTGTATTAATTATTGTGCAGATTTTTGTGCATGTGAACAGAGTTTTGAATGTCAAGGTAACCATGTAAAGGTATAGCAAGATTTTTTTTTTGAGGAAGATTAGCCCTGAGCTAACTACTGCCAATCCTCCTCTTTTTGCTGAGGAAGACTGGCCCTGAGCTAACATCTGTGCCCAACTTCCTCTACTTTATACGTGGGATGCCTACCACAGCATGGTTTTTGCCAAGTGGTGCCATGTATATATATACACACCACATATTCTTTATCCATTCATCCATTGGTGGGCACTTAGGTGTTTCTATATCTTGACTATTGTAAAAAATGCTTCAATGAACATAGGGGTGTATATATTTTTGAATTGGTGGTTTTTTATTTTTTGGATAAATATTCAGAAGTGGAATAGCTGGATCATGTGGTAGTTCTGTTTTTAATTTTTTGAGGAACCTCCATACTGTTTTCCACAGTGGCTGCACCAGTTTGCATTCCCACCAACAGTGCACAAGGGTTCCTCTTTCTCCACATCCTTGCCAAGACTTGTCTTTTTGATAATAGCCATTCTAATGGATGTGAGGTGATATCTCATTGTGATTTTTTTTTCTTCCTCTTAAGATTGGCACCTGAGCTAACAACTGTTGCCAATCTTCTTCTTTTTTTACTTCCTGCTTTTTCTCCCCAAATCCCCCAAGGACATAGTTGTATATTTCAGTTATGGGTCCTTCTAGTTGTGGCATGTGGTATACTGCCTCAGCATGGCCTAAAGAGCAGTGCCATGTCTGCGCCCAGGATCCGAACCAGTGAAATCCTGGGCTGCTGAAGCAGATGGCGTAAACTTAACCACTCGGCCACGGGGCCGGCCCCCTCATTGTGGTTTTGATTTGCATTTCCCTAATAATTACTGATGTTGAGCATCTTTTCATGTGCCTGTTGGCCATCTGTGTATCTTCTTTGGAAAAATACCTGTTCAGATCCTCTGCCCATTTTTCAGTCAGGTTGTTTGGTTTTTGTTGTGGAGTTGTATGAGTTCTTTATGTACTTTGGATATTAGTCCCTTATTGCATGTACAATTTGCAAATACCTTCTCCCAATCGGTAGGTTGTCTTTTTGTTTTGTTGATGGTTTCCTTTGCTGTGCAGGAGCTTTTTAGTTTGATATAGCCTCATTTGTTTATTTTTGCTTTTGTTTCCCTTGCCTAAGGAGACATATCTAAAAAGATATTGCTAAGACCAATGTCAAAGAGCATACTGCCTATGTTTTTTTCTAGGAGTTTTATGGTTTTGGCTCTTGCATTTAAGTCTTTAATCCATTCTGAGTGAATTTTTGTGAATGGTGTAAGATAATGGTCTACTTTCATTCTTTCGCATGTGACTGTCCAGTTTTCCCAACACCACTTATTGAAGAGACTTTCCTTTCTCCATTGTTTATTCTTAGCTCCTTTGTTGTAAATTATTTGTCCTTTTATGAGTAGGTTTATTTCTGGGCTCTCAATTTTATTCCATTGATCTACATGTCAGTTTTTCTGCCATTACTATACTGTTTTGGTTACCACAGCTTTTTAGTATAGTTTGAAATCAGGGACTGTGGTATTTTCAGCTTTGTTCTTTTTTCTCAGGATTGCTTGGGCTATTGGGGGTCTTTTGTGGTTCCATATAAATTTTAGGATTTTTTATTCTATTTCTGTGAAAAATGCCATTGGAACTTTGAGATGGCATTGAATCTGTACATTGCTTTAGGTAATAAGGACATTTTAACAATGTTAATTCTTCTAATCCATGAGCACAAAATGTCTTTCCATTTTTTTGTGTCTTCTTCAATTTCTTTTGATTATGTCTTATAGTTTTCAGTGTACAGGTCTTTCACCTCTTTGGTTAAATTTATTCCTAGATATTTTATTCTTTTTGTTGCAATTGTAAGTGGAATTGTTTTCTTAATTTCTCTTTCTGATGGTTCATTGTTAGTATATAAAAATGCAATAGATTTTTGTATATTGATTTTGTATGCTGCAACTTTACTGTCTTGGTTTATTATTTCTAATAGCCTTTGGGTGGAGTCTGCAGGGTTTTCTGTATATGAAATCATGTTGTCTGAAAATTGTGACAGCTTTACTTCTTCCTTTCTAATTTGGATACCTTTTGTTTCTTTTTCTTGCCTGATTGCTCTGGCTAAGACTTCTGATACTATGTTGAATAAGAGTGGTGAGAGTGGGCATCCATGTCTGGTTCCTGTTAGAAGAATAACTTTCAGTTTTTCCCCATGAGCATGATATTGACTGTGAGCATGTCATAAATGGCCTTTATTATGCTGAGGTACTTTCCTTCTATACTCATCTTATTGAGAATTTTTATCATAAGTGGATGCTGATTCTTGTCAAATGCTTTCACTGCATCTATTGAGATGCTCGTGTGATTTTTATTCTTCATTTTGTTAATGTGGTGTATCATGTTGATTGATTTGCAGATGTTGAAACATCCTTGCACCCTCAGAATCAATTTCATTTGACCATGGAGTATGATCCCTTTATTTTTATTTTTTTGCTGGGAGAGATTAGCCCTGAGCTAACATCTGTTGCTAATCTTCCTCTCTCTTTGTTTTTCTCTCTCCAAAACCCCAATACATGGTTATGTATTCTAGTTGTAAGTCCTGTTGGTTCTTCTATGCAAACAGCTGCCACAGCGTGGCTACTGACAGATGAGTGGTGTGGTTCTGTGTCTGGGAACTGAACCTGGGCCGCTAAAGCGGAGCATGCCGAACTTCAGCCACTAGGCCAGCAGGGCCGGCTCTATGATCCCTTTAATGTATTGTTATCACTGGTTTGCTGATATTTTGTTGAGAATTTTTGCATCTATGTCCATCAGAGATAAAGGCCTATAACCTTCTTTTTTGTGTGTTGTCCTTGTCTGGTTTTGGTATTAGGGTAACGATAGCTTTATAAAATGCGTTAGGAAGTATTCCCTCCTTTTCAATTTTTTGGAAGAGTTTGAGAAGGCTAGGTATTAAATCTTCTTTGAATGTTTGGTAGAATTCCCCAGTGAAGCTGTCTAGTGCTGACCTTTTGCTTTTTGGGACATTTTTGGTTATGTTTCAATCTCCTTATTAGTGATTGGTCTGTTCAGGCTTTCTGTTTCTTCATGGTTCAGTCTCGGAAGGTTGTATGATTCTAAGAATTTATCCATTTCTTTCAGATTTTCTAATTTGTTCATGTATAGCTGTTTGTAGTAGTCTCTTGTGATCCTTTGTATTTCTGTGGTATCATTGTAACTTCTCTTTAATTTCTGATTATATTTATTTGAGCCTTCTCTTTTTTCTTTGTGGGTCCAGCTAAAGTTTTGTCAATTTTATTTTTTGAAGAACCAGCTTTTAGTTTCATTGATTTTTCTATTGTCTTTTTTGTCTCGATTTCATTTATTTCCACTCTGATTTCTATTATTTCCTTCTCTCTACTGACTTTGGACTTCATTTGTTATTTTTCTAGTTCCTTTAGGTGTAAGGTTAGATAGTTTATTTGAGATTTTTCTTCTTTCTTTTTTTATTGAGGTATTGGTTTATAACATTATATAAATTTCAGGTGTACATCATTATATTTCGATTTCTGTGTCGACTGCATCATGTTCACTACCCAAAAACTAATTGCCATCCATCACTATACACATGTGCCTAATCATCCTTTTCACTCCCCTCCCTCCCCTCTTCCCCTGTGGTAACTACCAATCTAATCTCTGTATCTATATGTTTGTTTGTTGTTGTTGTTATCTTCTATTTATGAGTGAGATCATACAGTATCTGACTTTGTCTGACTTATTCCACTTAGCATAAGATCCTAATAGCAACATGGTCCATCCATGTTATCACAAATGGCATTATAGTTGGGTAGTATTCCATTGTGTGTATATACCACATCTTCTTTATCCATTCGTCCCTTGATGGATACCTAGGTTGCTTCCAAGTCTTGGCTATTGTGAATAATGCTGCAATGAACATAGGTGTGCATATATCTTTACACAGTTGTGTTTTCATGTTATTTGGGTAAATACTCAGTGGTGAAATAGCTGGATCATATGGTAATTCTATTTTTAATTCTTTGAAGACCCTCCACACTGTTTTCCATAGTAGCTAGACCAGTTTGCATTCCCATGGGCAGTGTATGAGGGTTCCCTTTTCTCCACTTCCTCTCCAACACTTGTTATTTCTTGTCTTGTTAATTAGGCCATTCTGACAGGCATGAGGTGATACCTCATTGTGGTTTTGATTTATATTTCCCCAATAATTAATGTTGTTGAACATCTTTTCATGTGCCTGTTGGCCATCTATATGTCTTCTTTGGAAAGATGTCTCTTCAGATCTTTTGCCATGTTTTCATTGGGTTGTTTATTTTTTGTTGTTGTTGAATTGTATGAGTTCTTTATGTATTTTGGATATTAACCCCTTATCAGATGTATGGCTTGCAAATATCTTCTCCCGATTGTTAGGTTGTCTTTTCGTTTTGTTGATGGTTTCCTTTGCTGTGCAGAAGATTTTTACTTTGATAGAGTCTCATTTGTTTATTTTTTCTTTTGTTTCCCTTGCCCAGTCAGACATGGTATTTGAAAATATGCTGCTAAGATGGATATCAAAGAGTGTATTGCCTATGTTTTCTTCTATAAGTTTTATGGTTTCAGGTGTTACATTCAAGTCTTTAATCCATTTTGAGTTAATTTTTGTGTATATTATAAGACAATGGCATACTTTCAATCTTTTGCATGTGGCTGTCCAGTTTTCCCACCACCATTGATTGAAGAGACTTTCCTTTCTCCATCATATGCTCTTGGTTCCCTTGTTGAAAATTAGCTGTCCATGGATGTATGGGTTTATTTCTGGGCTCTTGATTCTGTTTTGCTGATCGATGTGTCTGTTTTTGTGCCAGTGTCATGCTGTTTTGATTACTATAACTTTGTATTATATTTTAAAATCAGGAGGTGTGGTACCTCTAACCAAGGTAGAATTCTTTGTTCTCAGGATTCCTTTGACTATTTGGGGTCTTTTGTTATTCTATACAAATTTTAGGATTCTTTGTTCTATTTCTATGAAAAATGTCCTTGGAACTTTGATAGGGATTGCATTGAATCTGTAGATTGCTTTAGGAAGTATGAACATTTTAACAATGTTAATTCTTCCAATCCATGAGCACAAAATGTCTTTCCTTTTTTTGTGTCTTCTTCAATTTCTTTTGATAATGTCTTATGGTTTTCAGTGTAAAAGCCTTTCCCCTCTTTGGTTAAGTTTATGCCTAGGTGTTTTATTTTTTTGTTGCAATTGTAAATGGGATTTTATTCTTAACTTCTCTTTCTGCTACTTTGTGGTTAGTGTATAGAAATGTAACTGATTTTTGTGTGTTGATTTCATATCCTTCAACTTTACTGTATTCACTTATTTCTAAAAGTGTTTTGGTGGATTCCTTAGGGGTTTCTATATATAAAATCATGTCATCTGCAAATAGTGACAGTTTCACTTCTTCCTTTCCAATTTGGTTCCCATTTAATTTTTTTTCTTGCCTGATTGCTCTGGCTAGGACTTCCAATACTATGTTAAATAAGAGTGGTGAAAGTGGGCATCCTTGTCTGATTCCTATTCTTAAAAGGATAGCTTTAAGTTTTTCTCCACTGAGTGTGATATTAGCTGTGGGTTTGTCATATATGGCTTTTATTATTTTGAGGTACTTTCCTTCTATACTCATGTTATTCAGAGTTTTTATCACAACTTGTCAACTGTTTTCTCTGCGTCTATTGAGATGATCATGTGATTTTAATTTTTCATTTTGTTAATGTGGTGTATCACATTGATAGATTTGTAGATGCTGAACCATCCCTGCATCCCTGGAACAAAATGCCATTTGATCATGATGTATGATCTTTTTAATGTATTGTTGTATTTGATTTGCTAGTATTTTGTTGAGGCTTTTTGCACTGATGTTCATCAGTGATATTGGCCTGTAATTTTATTTTTCTGTGTTGTCCTTGTCTGATTTTGGTATCAAGGGCTTGTAGAATGAGTTAGGAAGCTTCCTCTCCTCTTCAGTTTTTTGGAAGAGTTTGGGAAGGATACGTATTAAATCTTCTTTGATTGTTTGTTAGAATTCACCAGGGAAACCATCTGGGTCTGGACTTTTACTTTTGGGGAGGTTTTAATTACTGTTTCAATGTCCTTACTGGTAATTGGTCTATTCAGATTCTCTAATTCTTCTTGATTCAGTTTTGGAAGGTTGTATGACTCTAAGAATTTATCCATTCCTTCTAGATCATCCAATTTGTTGACATATAGCTTTTAATACTATTCTCTTATAATATTTTCTATTTCTGAGGTGTCTCTTGTAATTTCTCCTCTTTCAGTTCTGATTTTTTTGTTTGAGCCTTCTTTCTTTTTTTCTTGGTGAGTCTAGCTAAATGTTAGTCAATTTTGTTTATCTTTTCAAAGAACCAGCTCTTAGTTTCATTGATTTTTTTCTCTTTTTTTTGGTCTCTATTTCATTTATTTCCACTCTGATTTTTAATATTTCCTTCCTTCTACTGATTTTGGGCTTTGTTTGTTCTTCTTTTTCCGGTTACTTTTGGTGCAGTGTTAGATTGTTTATTTGAGCCTTTTCTTGTTTGTTGAGATAGGCCTGTATTTCTATAAACTTCCCTCTTAGAATCACTTTTGCTGTGTCCCATAAATTTTCATTTTCATTTATCTCTAGGTATTTTTTGATTTCTCCTTTTGTTTCTTCATTGACCCAAAAGTTGTTTAGTAGTGTTTTGTTTAATTTCCATATATTTGTGGCTTTTCCAGTTTTCTTCTTATAGTTGATTTTTAGTTTCATACCTTTGTGGTCACAAAAAGATGCTTGATATGATTTCAATCTTCTTGAATTTATTGAGACTTGTTTCATGTCCCAACATACGGTCTGTCCTGGAAAGTGTTCTGTGTGCACTTGAGAAGAATGTGTGTTCTGCTGCTTTTGAATGGAATGTTCTGTATGTATCTATTAAGTCCATCTGGTCTAATGTGTCATTTAAGGCTCACATTTCCTTGTTGACTTTTTGCCTGGATAATCTATCCATTGATGTAAGTGGGGTGTTAAAATCCCCTACCATTATTGTATTGCTGTAATTTCTCCTTTTAGGTCTGTTAAAAGTTGATTTGCTTTTTAAATTTTGTTGCTTCTGTGTTGGGTGCGTATATATTAATAAATATATGTCTTCTTGATGGATTGTCTCCTTCATCATTATATCATGTCCAAACTGGAATTCAAAGCCATCAGGGCTGGTCAGGAGAAGAGTTAGTAACATGACTCCACGTAGACAAAGCTGGAGGGCCCTGGGTGCCCAAGTCCTGCTGAAGGGGTGTGCAGTGCCCATGCACGTGCTGTGCAGTTCAGTGTAGCCAGGGGTCTGGATGGCTTCAAGGGTCATGAAGGGCCAGGTCACTGGTGTGGGTTATTTGGGAATTTACCCTCTCCCACCTAATGCAACCTAGTCTCTCTGAAGGGAGAGCTGGGGGAATCAGAAAAGTCTTGCCAGGGTGGGGTGGGGCAGGGCTGGCTGGGCTGACCTCAGTAAGAGACACCTGGGAGCCCTGGTTGCTGGAAGGCCTGTGGTTGTTAAATACCCAGGGCAGAAAGCAAACTGTGCATGCCCATCCTGCATAGTGCTCCAGAGCAAAGGCAAATATGACCCATACTGGGACCCAATTGCACAACAGGACCTGGTTCAGGGAGGCTGGGTCACTCTTGGGGGTTCTTGGGGGAAACCTGGCATCTGTCAATGTCTAAGTTGGGCACCTACAAATGGGCTCCTATTCACACTGAACCTGATAATTAGGGAACTTGGAAGCCTTAATTGGCCAGACCTGGGCATCCTGGAATGAGAGACACCTGTGAGTCTTATTTCCTGGAGTGGCCTGGGACCTCATCAGCAGCACAACCAAATGGAAACTGACTGCTGCCATCTTTGCAACCCCAGCACCAGATTGTATTGTGGGGGGAACCACTCCACCTAGGAGAATATCCAGGTGGTTTGGATTATCCATGGCCCCACAGGCCTGGAACGCCCTGGGTGCCCAAGGCCTGCTGAAAGGGTGCATACTGCCCATGGGTGTGCTGTGAGTTTCAGGGTAGCCAGGGATCCAGAAGAGTTCAAGGCTTGTAAGGGTTTGGATAACTGGAGCATGTTTGGGGGGACTCAAGGCTTCTGCATAATTCCTACCTAATGGTGCATACTTCCTCTGAAGGCAGAACTGAGGAACTTTCAAAAGCCTTGTTAGGGCAAGGTAGGCAGGGGAAGGCCACAGTATCCTCCAATAAGACACACCTGGGAGCCCAGCATGCTGGAGACCTGTGGATGGAGAGTAAACTGCACATGTGGGTCCCACACAGCTCTCCAGAGAAAGGGAAAATATGGTTCAGCCTGGGTCCCAGTGAGAGGCCAGGAACCATCTAGGGCTAGGCCAGGTCACTCTCTGGGTCTCTTGGGGGAAAACCTGGCATCTGCCAATGTCCAACCACAAAGAGGTTCCTATTCAGCCAGAACCTGATAGCGTGAGAACCCTGAAGCCTTAATTGGTGAGACTTGAGAGCCCTGGAATGACAGACTCTTGGGAGTCCTGGGGGGCTGGGACCTCATCAGCAGTACGAATTACTGGGGACTGATTGTCGCCACCTTTGCATCCCCAATATCAGACTTTATTGCAAGAGGGACTCCTTGACCTTGGAGAATATCAGGTGGCATAGACGGACAGGGCCTCACAGGTCTGGATGACTCTGGGTGCCCAAGGCCAGTTGGAGGGGTGGGTACTGTGTGTACACATGCTGTGTAGTTCAGATGGCCAGGGTTCTAGAAGAGTTCAAGGGTTGTGATGGGCTGGATATCTGTCACAGGTTCTTGGGGGACTTAAGGTGTCTGCCTAATTCTAGCCATACCTACCTAATGGTGTGTATTAACCCTGAAGACAGATGTCAAAAGTTCAGAAATAGCAGAATAAAACCAATGAGTCACCAAAGTAGTTATTAGCAAAAGTTTATTGTGCACACACCAAAAAGACAGCTTGTGAAGAGAGTACTCAAAGCAAAACATGGAATGAGGCTCAGGGGTCTATTGTTACAAAGTAGCTTATGTAGTTAGAAGGCAATGCCTCCATTCTTCACAGTGATTGGCTGTAATATTAGAATTTTCTTAAATGATATGGAATTGGTGAGTGGTTACCTCATATGAATTTTGGGAAATAGTTTAAGGTTTGCTTGTGATTTCCAGAAGCATAAGCAAGAAATGGCCCAGGTCAAGTTAGTCTCGCTTGTTTTGCAAAATAAGCTAAATTAAGCTTTGCCTGTGTGACAAAACTGGTTTTGTCTGCTCAGGGAATTTCCAAGTTTGGTCCCCATTATTTGATTTTAACAATTCCCTCTTTTCATCATTCTCTCCGCGTGCCAAGTATAGTGCACTCTAGTTTACTACTGTTGATATAGCCAGTCTGAAGAATAACATATTTGCTGTTTCTACCAGTTGAGTGGACAGGATGGAGGGTCATGTAGTCACTGTTACTAACACTTGCGCTGTCATCATCATGGACATGGGCAGTCAGTTCTTCGAGTTGTCTAATCCCGGTGGATATCATTTGATGTGTGTATGATTAGCTGCCAAAAGGCATTTAAAACCCTTGAGAGGATACAATGCACTAGAGAGGTTAATATGATGATTTATAAGGAGAACACTAGCCAAGGATGTAAAAATTCCCCAAAGCAGAGATTCCCAGGAGCCAAGATTTAACCAATTAAATAACTCAAATGGGTTATAATAACGTTCAGGTTTTACCTAAGTCAATCTACATCCTTGGGGGGAGGGAGATAATGTATAAGTGGGTTTCAGATTTTTTTTCTGAGTTTTTTACGTGGACACAACATGCTATATTCATGACATATCCTCATGATTACTCAGGACAGGATGGACATGAGGAGTTAATTTCAGCGGCAGTGTTGCAGGTGAGCTTCCACCTAAATTAGGCCTGTATGTGATATGAAGAATCAGGTAATTTAATTAAAGGCACTTCTGTGGACACAAGAGAAAAAACAAAGGTTAATAGTTGGAGCAAATTATAAATTCATTTTTTGAGTTTGGAGAGCAGCCAGTTGAGACCATTTCTAGATTTGGGTTGGAAGCATCTTCAGATGGTGCAATGAGGATGGCAGTTTTAGTCTGATGGACTTTCCTGGTTTGCAGTTTGACTGTCTTTGATGCTGTCATCAGGTGTTTTGTTGAACTTTCTTGAGTGGCCCATACAGCATCAGGTATGAAGCTTGCCCATTCATAGTCTGTTGTGATGTTTTTTCTGAAGTTGACAAGAAGATAACAAAACCTTAAAGACAATTAACAGGACTAGAATCTGATATTCACACAAGTGTGTTACTGAAACATAATTTTTCCCTTTATGTTCACCACCATTTCTATCAAAGAAAGCCCCAAAGTAAGACTCATGTGTTTGCAAATTAAGTCAACTCTGAAACACTTGGCCTGATTACTTACATAAGTGCAGCAAGAATACTGATTGACCATATAGGCTTTTTCAAATCTGCTTTGCTGAAACTTTTCATGAGGAACCTCAGATTGACCTTTCAAGTCTCTTTAGGCAAGAATCTAAGCTAAGGACTTGTCCAATTGTGTCCTCTTACAAAGAGAACAGATTCTTATTTAACTTATGCAAATAACTATATTGCCATGAAAATAAGAATACTAAGAGTTTTTGAATTCTGGAGGGATGTGGAAGGGAGGAAAATAAAAATGTTTCATCTTTGTTCACAAATGCGTATTTTACCAAATCGCTGATAGCTTAAGAGAAAAAAGTTTCCTTAAAACTGAAAAAACAAAACATAAAAGAACCCATAATGTTTCAAACAAAAAGTCATAAAAATTATAATCATCTTTATCACTTCATTCAGTCTCGTGTAATTCTTGTTTTGCTTCATCTTGGATTAGGAGCTCTATGAATCAATCGGTTTCCAATTAGAGTTTTAGAAATTCTTACCCAGTTCGGTGTCACTATCTTAAAAGTATCAGAAACCCGCATTTTAAAGTACTTGTCAGGATCTTTCCCATGAATCTCTTTGAAGATGAAGCATTTTTGCAGGAACACCTTTGCAAAAGCATCAAAGTAAAACTGTAATTGTCTGTGAGAGACAAAAGACTTAAAAATAGATATGGTTAAAGATCTGGTGAGAGTTCACATATACACATGAAAAATGATGCAGTTGCTTAGTTACCCATTCAACCAAAGTGACGATTAAAAGATTTCAAAGGCAAATTCAGAAAGTTACATAGTTATAAAACAACCTTAGTTCTTTTAATAGAGAAGATAGTTTTCTTAAGTAATCAAAGACGTGAGAAAGACAACATGGTGCATAGGAAATATTTTTGAAGACACAGAATCTTTGTTTCTTAGGCAGATTACACTAAAGGTAAAGAAAAGCCTTTGTTTATAATTTTTCATCAAGCATCGACCAATAATGTAAAAAATAACTTTGTTTTTTTAACAGAGAGAAAAACAACTTCTAATTTTGCATCAGTATACTTTTTTTTTTTTTTGCTGAGGAAGATTCGCACTGAGCTAACATCCATTGCCAATCTTTCTCTTTTTGCTTGAGGAAGATTTTCCCTGAGCTAATATCCATGTCAATTTCCTCTATTTAATAGGTGGGTGACTGCCACAGCATGGCTGCCAATGGGTGGTATTGGTCTGGGCCCAGGAACTGAACCCAGGCTGCCAAAACAGAGCATGCTGAACTTAACCACTGGGCCATGGGGCTGGCCCCAACACTAGTATACTTTTTTTTGAGGAACATTAGACCTGAGTTAACATCCTGTCACCAATCCTACTCTTTTTGCTAAGGAAAATTGGCCCTGAGCTAACATCTGTGCCCATCTTCCTGCTTTTTTTATATATGGGACACCTGCCGCAGCATGGCTTGATAAGCAGTGCCTAGGTCCATGCCTGGGATCCAGGCCTGCGAATCCCTGTCCATCAAAGCCAAGTCTCAGCTACAATAGTACAAAACTCAAAAGAATAGTTGGATCCAAATAGTGTTTCTGGCAGATGGACTAAGTTAGGTTTACCTGCTCAGATGGCCAAAATTCTTCACTAAAGATTTTTTGTTTGCATGCTGTAAGAATCCTTCTAGAGCTATTTTTGTGGTCATTTTGTCTTTTAGCAACGTCTTCATATCAACCAAAGAATGCATTCCCTTGCCTCTGAGAGGTTTGGGATCCTCTCTTTTAATTGTGTCCCTTAAAGTGGACTTATCTAAGTTAATGTTTCCCTGAAGTGGTCACTAAAATTCCAAATTATACAAAAGTTCACCTATTTTCCAAAAAGGCACTAGATCCTGGTCCATAGTGGGTATACATATTGGAAGAAGAATTTTTTGAGGGAGATGGAGAAAGAGTTTTAGACCAGGTGAAACCCATCTTTGCTTTTAGATTCTCTAAGACATCTTAACTATGAGGGACCCTGGATCTTAACAGCTTTCCAAAATACAGGGAATCACATGTTTTTTCCCCTTTTGAACAGAATAAAGTGGCTTACCAAGAAGCTTCAACAAACAAACTACAAGTATGCACAATAAAGTCGTAGTGCTCAAAACACAAAGTGAGGAGACCTTGGATCCAAGACTTACCTTCTCCAGGTGTCTCCAGACTTACCAAACTCCAGGCCCAGTGAGAAAGCAGCAAGCTCAAGGGGCTCTGGGGACGCCAGCACCTGGTTGCTCACCACCTTCAGAGTCCTGGGGGAGGGGGTTTCTTTGGATCCCACCTGTCAGGTACAAATAATCAGTAACCAATCTATAGAGAAGAAAGAGAGATTTAATGAGCGGATTAGAGGACTAGTCTGGAAACACTCTCTTGGCTAGGGAGGAAAGCCCTCCAGGGAAGTATGGTTTACAGCATGGTTATATACCATTTCAGAACAAAGAACATACACTAGGCATGACAGGAATACAATTTTTTCCCCCAAAGCCACAAGATGTTTTGCTGCAGTTCAGAACATACACAACAAGCCAACTTGACCTTAGCTCTCTGGGAGAGACGGCTTATCTTCAAAGTACTGGTATCAACATCAGAGAGAGGGAGGCGGCCATCCCTATCTTTAAAGAGTGCATTCTGTGCTTTGAGAAAAGGTTTGAAGCAGATGTACAATGCTTGTTTGATGGGTCATAAGTCGGGCTGCTCTGGGAAAAGCAAGTCTTAGGGCAAATCACATTTAATCCAGAATGGCTTCCCCATATACCTCAATATGCGAAAACTTATTGCTATTCTTAGTATTTTCATCACACTTCTGATACCATAAAATGTCAGAAGTTCAGACATAGCAGAAGTAAAATCGATGCATCACTGAAGTAGTAATTAGTAGAAGGTTACTGTGCACATGCCAAAAAGACAGTTCTGCCAACCGAGATCACTTGAACCAAAATAGCGAACAAGGTGCAGGGGTATATTGTTATAAAGAAGCTTATATAGAGAGAGGGCAGTGATGGTTTTTTCAACACAGTGATTGGTTATATTAGAATTTTCTTAAATGATAGGGAATTGGTTGGTGGTTACTTCATATCTGTTTTGGGAAACAGTTTAAGATTTGCTTATGACTTTCAGAGGCATAAGCAAGAAATGACCCAGGTCAAGTTAGTCTTACTTGTCTTACAAAAGAAGCTAAATTAAGCTTTGCTTTTATGACTAGACTGGTTTTGTCTGCTCAGGGAATTTTCAAGGTTGGTCTTTGTGTTTGGTTTTAACATAGAACTAGGGGGAACTCAAAAGTCTTGCCAGAGTGGGTGGAGAGGAGCTGGCCGGGCTGTCCTCTAATAGGAGGCATATTGGGAGCCCTGATTGCTGTAGAGGCCGCAGCTGACGAGGCCTGAGGCAAGAGTGAAGGGCCTGCACAGCTCCCCAGAGCAGGTGAAATAAGACCCAGCTCAGTACCCAGTTCCGGGCCAGGACCCAGTTCAGGGGAGGCTGGGTCACTCTCTGGGGCTCTCGGGGAAGCCAGGTATCTGCCAGTGTCCAAGCCCGCACCTGCACAGAGACTCTATTCACCCTGAAACCAGATATTGGGGGAACTCTGAAGCTCTGACTGGTGAGATGGGGCAATCTGGAATGGGAGATGCCTGGAAGTCCTGGGTCCTGGAGGTGACTGGGACCTCATCAGCATCACAATCAAATGGAGATGATTGCTCCTTTTGCAGCTCCAGTTTCAGATCCTATTGCAGGGGGAGCCCCTCCACCCAGGACAATAGCCAGAGGGTGTAGACAGGCCATGGCCCTGCAGTCCTGGAGGGCCCTGGATGCCCAAGGACTGGTGAAGGGGTACATACTACCCATGCACAAGACATGCAGCTCAGGACAACCAGGGGTCCGGAAGAGTTCAAGGGTCGTGAGGGGTCAGTTCAGGCCTGCAGGTTCATGGGAGACCCAACGTGTCTGCGTAATTACAATCCCTATCTTACCTAATGTTGGCTATTCCCCTTGAAGGCAGAGGTGGGGGGAATTCAAAAGTCTTGCCAGGGTAGGGTGCAGAGGGGCTGACCAGCGAATTTCCCGGTAAGAGACACCTGAAAATCCTGTTTGCAAGGAAGGACACAGCTGCTGGAGGCGTGTCCTGTGCAGGTCTCCAGAGCAAGTAGAAATGAGACCCTGCCCAGGACCTGGTCCCAGGCCAGGACCCGGTGTAGGAGAGGCCAGGTCACTCTCAGGGGCTCTTGGGTGAAACCAGGCATCTGCCAATGTCCAAGACCCCATCTGTGCAGAGGTTCCTATTCACCCTGGTGGCAGATATCTCAAGAATACTGAAGCCTTGATTGGTGAGACCAGCCTGTCATTGAATGAGAGATACTTGACAGTCTTGGTTCGTGGAGGGGCCTGGACCCGTCAACAGCACGACCAAATGGGAACTGAGTGTCACTACCTTTTCAGCTCAAATATCAGATCGCATTGCATGGGGGCCTCCTCTACCCAGGACAATATCCTGGTGGTTTGGACAGGCCATGGCCCCACAGGCCTGGATGACCTCACTGTCCAAGGCTTGGTGGAGGGGTGTTTATTTTGCCTATCTTTGCAGCAGATTTCAGAGTATCCAGGGATCTGGAACAGGTCACAGGTCAGGAGATGTTGGGTCATCAGATTGGGCACTTGGAGGAACAGGGCATCTGCCTAATTCCAAGCCCAAATCTACACATGGTGACTATTCCCTGGGAGGCAGATCTGGCAGGAACTCAAAAGCCTTGCCGGGGCAGGGTGGGGAGGACCTAGCAATGGTATCCTCCAATAAGGGACCCCCTAGGAGTTCTGGTTGCTGGAGAAGCCCCAGGTCCCCATCAGGCTGCATGACCAAATGGAGATAGACCTTTGCCAATTTGCAGCCTCAGTTTCAGATTGTATTGCAGGGGTCCCTCTCCACCCAAGAGGGTATTCAGGTGGTTGGGTCTGGCCATGGCCCCACAGGCCTGGACAGCCCTGCCTGCCCTCGGCCTGGTGGGTGCTGCTCATGTCCATGCCATGCCATTCTGGGTAGCCAGGGAACTTGAACTGGTAGAGGTTTGTGACATGATGGACCACTGGCCCAGGCTCTTGGGGGATGCATGGTGTCCAGTTAATTCCAAGACTAACCTAAGCAATGTCTTCCATTCACCCTGTAGCCAGAGTTACCAGATACTCAGAAGGCTTAGTCAGGCTGGATTGGGTAATGGCTGGCTGGGGTATCCTCCAATAAGAGACGACTGGAAGCCCTGATTGCTGGAGAAGCCCCGGGTCCCCATCAGGCATGTGACCAAATGAGGACTGACTGCTGCCACACTTCTAGGCTCTGCATTGGAATGTGTTGTGGGAGTGTCCCCCTCCACTCAGGAGGATGACCAGTTGGCTGGGCCAGGCACTAGCCACACAGGCATTGATGTCCAGAAGCCCTTGGTGTCTGGAAGCGTGCAGAGCACATTCATGCTGTGTGGTTTTGGGAGCCAGGCATCACTGCGCTAGCGTCTGCCCGGATCTGGGACAGGTCATGGGTCCTAAGAGGCTGAGCCATGCGTATGGGCTATGGGGGACCAAGGCATCTGCCAACGTTCAAACGTGCACCTACCCAATCCCACCAGTTGCCCCTGATGCCAAGTCTGGTGAGAACTGGGAATTCTTGCCTGGGTGGGCAGGGCAGACCAGGGTATCCTCCAATGGGAGACACTTGGGAGCCCTGGTTGCTGATCAGTTCTGTTTCTCACCGTCTTTGCACCAGCCGCATGTGAATGCGTTGCAGCGGCTGGAGGCTGTCACTCCAGTCAGATGTCCAGTTGGTGGGAGCCAGCCTCCTGTCCCACAGGCCAGGTGGGTGTGGGTTGCTGGGGGCCTGGCTCAAAAGAGTGAACTGCTCAGGTCTGTGCCAAGCAGCTCTCTTGAGCAAGGGGGAGCAGCGTCCAGCCCGGGACCTGGAACCTGGCCAGAACCCGGATTGGAGGAGGCCAAGTCACTATCAGGGGCTCTTTGGGAATACAAGGCATCTGCCAAGATCCAAGCCCACACCTACCCAATGCTTCTATTCACCCTGATATGGCAGGAAATCTGAAGCCTTGCTAGTTGGGGCCAGGGCCTCCTGGAATGTGACACACCTGGGAGTCCTGGTTGCTGGAGAGGTCCTGGGTCCCCATCAGGCAGCAGGGCCAAATGGGGTCTGACTCTCACCACCTTGCAGCCACCACACCAGAGGTTGTGGATCAACCCTCTCACTCCAGGTAGCTGGCCAGGTGGGCTGTTCCACTCACTTGGCCATCTGTCTGGGAAGAGCTGGCCTCCCAGAACTATTCCCCTGAGGTGGCAGCTGGAAAGGTAGAGTGGGGGTGAGTCTGACCCCATCCTGCCCTGCTCTCTGTTCTGGATATGAGGTCTCTCCTGCAGTCAGGGCTCCCAGGTGTCTCAGCCAGGGAAATTTGCCTGCTCAGGAATGGCTTCAGAGATCCTGGGAGGCTGGCATTGCTCTGCGAAGTTGTGATACCAAGCACTGGGCTGGTGAAGGTGATGGAGTCTGTGACATTTATGCACGTAGGAACAGGTGGCGTTTGGAGGGATCTCTACTCTGTCTTTCAGCAAGAGGAAAGTGTGTGTGGCTAGGGCAGGAGAGGTGGCTGCATCCTAGACCACCTGGTATTCTCACTCCGGCCGACCCTTCCAGGTCATACCTGGTCCTGACATGCTTAGTTTCCCATTTCAGAGTGAGGAGGCCTGTTCGTGTGGTAAGGGCTTGGCCTTTGGCGAGTGTGGTTTGGCCCCCAGGAGCCAGCACCCTGTGACTGGTGCCCCTGAAGACACGGACCTTGTTTGGATCTGTGCACTGGGCACTGGGCATCCTGGCTGAAGAGAGTGGGTAAGGGTGCTCACAGGAATTTCACTCCTGGCACCTTGCCTCTGGCAGTCCCATCATTTCAGGCCTGTGTGGTCAGGGCCAGGCACTGCACAGCCAGTGATCCACATGGTGGATGTGGTCCCCACTTTGCACCCCTGACATGGAGGCTAGAAACAATGTGTGAGCCAGACCCCATACTGCCCTGCAGCCTGATTAGGGATGCTGGGCCTCTCTGGCACTCAGAGCTTCCAGGTGTCTCTCATCTGGGGAATCATTTCCCACCCCAGCGGCTCCCAAGATCCTGTAGGATCACTCTTGCTCTGGGAAGTGTGGTTGGTGGCATGTTGGGCCCTTGTCCTAGGTCCATTGACTCCTCTGAGGTCCTTATTCCAGACCATTCCCTTGTTGCCCCTGAAGTCAGTCTGCTACTTACCTTCCTCTACACATACCTTAAGCCACAGAGACCACCCAGAGGGCCCCAGCCCAGCCCTGCCTACCTTCCTGGGCAACCCCACACCTCACTCAGTTGGACAAGGGCCTGGCCTGTGGGCATCTTACCAGGATGAAATAAAGAAGAAAACACTTCCTGATTAGGAGGCCAGAAGTTAGAGGCCAGCTGCCCCATCACATGGTGCTGGCACTTGGGCTGGGCAAGGAAGAGACAGTGCTGTCCTGTAGATGGCCTCAGGCAAAGGGCTCCTGGGATGTTTTCTGGGCCCCTTGCTTTGGGACCTTGATGGTTGGACCTGATAAGTATGTGTGTGTTTCTCTGCATGTGTGTGTGTGTGTCTATGTTCATCTCTGCTTTTCCCCTTTGTACAGTGAGGCCCATCTTCCTGAGGAAGCACTGCACTGTTTCTCAAGAGCAGTGGCGGTGAGTGAGCCCAAGGGGCCTGACCCTCAGCCCCATCCTGTTTACTCAGGACTGTATCATGGGCTCCGAGTATAAGGGCTTCATTCTTTTAGTCCTCCCCTGTCGTGAGAAGGCTGTTTCATTCAATGGGATATCAGAGCAGGCCCTGAGGAGAGAAGATCTCCTTTGCCAAATGTATGAGTGGTGAGCTGGTGTTTGTGGGCATTTTGGACATTATTGTGAATTGACAGGGCATCCGGTTAGGTGCCTGGGAAGAAACCTAGGATTTAGAGAGCCTTTCACTCTGGCGTCAGGGTGCAATCCCACCAACCCCAAGCTTGGTCCTTGATACACATGTGCCTGGGATTTGTTTGCCTGGAATGTTCTGCCTACTGGCATGATATGAGGCACTAGGCAGGTGAGGGTGACAGGGACTATGGTTTTTGTGCACATAGGGGCATGTGGAGTTTGGAGGGAGCCCTATTCTGGCCTTTGGCAAAAGGAGAGAGTGATGAATGGCTAGGGCAGGAGAGGTAGCCAAATCCTAGGGTACCCAGTATTCTCAAGTGGGTCCACTCTTCCAGGTCATGCCTGGTCCTGATAGCACTTAGTTTCCCATTTCAGAGGAGAACAGGTGACTTTATGTTGGTACGAGCTCGGGCTTTGGCATGTGTGATTTGGCCTCAGGAGTTAGTAACTGGGGCCACTGCCTGCATGGGCCATGACCAGACCCTGGCACTGGGCCCTGGGCCTCCTGGCTGCAGATAGCCACAAGGTGTGCGCCTATACAGTTAGTTCCCTGTCATCTCGCCTTGGGCAAAGCTGGCCCTTCAGACCTTTTGAGCCAGGGCTCTGCCCTGTAGTCTGGGTGATCAGCCTGGGGCTTGGGGCCCAAGCTTTTTGCACCTGATGCAGAGGCTGGAAAGGTGGCCTGAGCCAGACCCATAACAACCCAGCTGCCTGATCCGGGACACTAGGCCTCTCTGGCACTCAGGGCTCCTAGGCATCTCTCATCTGGGGAAAGCATCTGAAATCAGGCTTACTCTGGGAAGTATGATCCTCTGAATCTTGGGCCTGTTTCCTAGGTCCCCTGAGACCCTGAAGTCCTCATCCCAGCCCTTCCCCTTTCTTTCCTGAAGCCCATCCATAGCTTACCTACCCCCACACAACCTAAGCCACAGAGATCACCCAGAGGGCTCTGGCCCAGTCCTGCCTACCTTCCTGGGCAACCCCACACTCTACCCAGTGGGACAAGGGCCTGGGCCCCCTCCGTGTTCACCCACGTTCAAAAGAAATGAAAATTTCTTGATTGAGAGGCTTGGGTGGAGAAACTGGCTCCTCGCTGCAGGATGTTCACATGTGGGCTTGGCCATGAATGGAGAGGACTGCCCTGAGGATCTGTCAGGCCAAGGGCTCCAAACCCTGGCAGTGACAGTCTCCAGAGTGCTTTCTGGGCCATCCATCTGAGGGGAGCAGCCCCCTACTGAGCCCACTATCTTGTGCCTTGACTGTAATGGATGGAGATATAAAGAAGCAAAGTATACACTCCACACACGCAACTATTCCCTATGTGGGGGCAACAGGTGTTTGAATTCAAAATTTTAAAAATGTCTCTTTCTATAACACCAAAAAATGAAATTCTTAGGTATAATTATAACAAAATAATTACAAATATGTATCCAGGAATGATGAAACATAGTGAAATAAGTCACAGACTATCTAAACAAAGAGATATTCCTTTTCCATGACTGTTTGACTCAACTTTGTGAAGATGACAATTCTTTCCAACTTGATCTATGTTGCAAAGAACAGTGTTCTAGAATTTACATGAAAGGGAACATGATACCTGAATAATATAGATACATAGATAAACAGTATAGAATAAGGAGCTCAAAGTACATCTATACAAATGGAGCACCTGATCTTTGTCAAAGGAGCCATAGCAATTCAATATAGAATAGGTAGTCTTTTCAAAAAGTGGTAATGGAACAATAGGACAACCATGTGGAATAAGATGAACATAGACACAAACTTTGCAATTTACACAAAAATCCACTCAGTATAGTTCATAATCTTAAACGTAAAATGCAAAAATATAAAAATTCTGGGAGAAAATTAACCTGATCTTGGTGTTGGTGAAGGATTTGTCTCTACAACTCCAAGAGCACAATCTATGAAAGAAAAAAAGGGCTGGCCTGTGGCCAAGTGGTTAAGTTTGTGCGGCCCAGGGTTTCACTGGTTCAGATCCTGGGGCCGGACGTGGCACCGCTCATCAAGCCATGCTGAAGTGGTGTCCCATATGGCACGACCAAAAGGACCTACAACTAAAATATACAACTGTGTACTGGGGGGCTTTGGGGAGAAGAAGAAAAAGAAGAAAAAAAAGAAAATTGGCAACAGATGTTAGCTTAGGTACCAATAAAAAAAAAAAGAAAGTAAAAAAAATCTAAGGTGGACTTCATTACAGTTCAAACTCTCTACTCTCCTAAAGATTATTATGAGAATAAAAGCCCAAGCCACACATTGGGAGAACATATTTGCAAAACATGTATCTGGAAAAGAAGTTGTACACAAAGTCTGCAGAGACTCTGTAAGATTCAACAAGAAAAAATCAAGCAACCTGCTATCTGAACAGACACCACATCAAAGAAGGTATACAGATGACACATTAACATACAAGATGCTCAAAATGGATTGCAATTAGGGAAAATGAAATCAAAACAATGAGATATTGCTACATACCTCTAGGAATAACTTTATCTCTGTCTATCTATGATCAATTTTTCATGAGGATGTGAAATATAGGTATTTCATACCTATATATTTATATTTAGATATATTAGATTGGTCTAGATATGTATTTAGATATAAGTATTTAGATATTTATATTTAGCTGTAAATATTTAGAGTAGCTTTATTTACAGTGGCGCAAACCTGGAAGGACACAAGGTGTCTTTCAATAGGTGAATGAGTGACCAAACTTTGTTACATCCATATGATGTTTTATAATAAAGATAAAAAGAAATGACCTATCGAGCCACACAAAGACCTGATGAATTTAAGTGCATATTTATAAGTGAAAGAAGTTAGTCTGAAAAGAATACATACTCTGGTATTCCATTTATATGACATTGTATAAAAGATGAAACTAGAGACCAGGTAAACATATCAGGCCTCCTTGGGAGCAGGGAGGCTGAATAGGTGAAGCGTTTCCTAGGATACCTTGATGGCAGAGAGCTGCCATTATGCATTTGTCAAAACCCACAAAATTTTATTGCACAAACAGTAAGCCGTAAAGTATGCAAATAAAAAATAATCATTTAGGAGGTTGATGTATCCTAAAGAAGAATGCAGAATGTGACAAAATTATCAAGCCATATTGCAAATAAACGAAATAATCTCACTGCACGTGGTGTGAAAGGAAGACACTGATGCAAGTTACTGTAAAGGAGTCAAACCTTTAAGAATTAAGGCGAATGAATTGTATACAAATATTTGACTCTATATGATAACCTTATTTCCCACAGAGCCACTAGTTAATTCAGAAACTGTTATACATATATACTAGTATCCTGGAACTGGACAATTGATGGATGGCAAATGGTGGCTGCCAGGTGTCTCACTGTTGGAGTAGAAGGTTAAGGATAAGCAAGATGAAAAAGCTAGAATGATTCATGTGGCAGTGAATTAGAGTTAGAGACATCAATATAGATACAGATGATTCTCTATGGGAATATTTGTGTCTAGGCATATACACAGTTTAGGATACATGCATATATTTCCTTGCACTATCAGCTGAGGGAGCAGAGAATCTGTATCACTCCAGTAGCAGTAAGCACACTTAGAACAGAGGTGACTTATCTTCATTGTCCAGGTTCTTAATACTATTCACCAATAAATGGAACCACGGATCCTTGGAGAAATGGCTGATAGCAGGACTGGGGCAGGAAACATACAAAAGAGCCTGGAGAATCTTGTAGTGTCAGAAATTAGGAATGCTCAAAAAATCTACAAAGATGAGGTTATGCCAAAGGAAAAGAGGAGCCAACTGAAAGAAATCCCAATAGCCAAAATTGGGACAATTTAAGTAACAAAATAAGTAAAATGGATGACAATCCAAAGTATAAAACACCCATCATTCCATGTGTATATAAGTAAATAAATAAGTGCTGACTAATAGAAATCTCCCACAGAGAAGATTCTAAATAAATCATACTCAGTCATCAAAGAGGTGGAACATACAACTTTCCACTTCTTAAGTGTGGGCTGCACCTAGTGACTTCCTCACAAAGAGTAAAACACAGTATGGACAAGGCAATAAGAGTAGGTTTACAGTGAGGAAACCTGATCACCACTCCTCAGCCAGGAGATCATGGGTGAACATCAAGAGTGACAAAGAGTCTTCAGACCAGGTGCCCTTGATATGAAGCGATGGGAATGGCATTTTACCTCTTTGGTTACATAACTCATAACTCAAATCTAATCAAGAGAAAAAAATAAGATATATCCAAACTGGGAGACATTCTACAAATATGTGAGTAGCACTCCCCCAAATTGTCAAGATCATTAAATCTGACATAACTTGGAAAAACTGTCAGTCAAAGGCAGCTTAATGGAACATGACAGCAAAATGTCATGATCCTTGGATAGAATCCTGGGAAAGAAGAAGAAACTGAGGACATGTGGATAAAGGCTCTACTTTGTATAATTATAACGTATCGGTATTGTGACAAATGTACCACACAAGGATAAGATGTTATTAAGAAAAGGAACTGGTTCTGGGCTACATAGGAAATCTCTGCACTGTCTTCACAATTCTTCTGTAAATGTAAAGCAATTCTAAAGCAAAAAATTTATTTTAAAATATTGTTATATTTTTCTAAAACCATTATGTTTTTTCTAAACCATATTAAATAATCCTACTAATATTTGTCACTATTAACTAATCCTATTATGGTTTTGTTCAATTAATAGCAACTTTGTAAGAAAAATTAATGATAGAGGATAATGTATAGTATCAAACGCATATTTTACTTTAAAGTAATAACACATACGATTATAGTTTTTGTATAATATCAGCCTGCTTGGGCTGCTATAACAAGATAGCACTGACTGGGTGGCTTAAACAACAGAAATGGATTTATCAGAATTCTGGAGTCTCGGAGGGTGCCAGCCAGTTTGGTCCCTGGTGAGGGCTGTCTTCCTGGCTTGCAGATGGCTGCCTTCTGGCTGGATCTTCACACGGAAGTCCCTAGTGCCTATGTACGGACAGAGAAGGAGAAATTTCTCTGGTGCCTGTTCTTGCAAGGACACTAATGCTATGATATCAAGACCCCACCTTTATGACCTCACTTAATCTTAATTGTATCTTTAGAGGCCTCATCTCCACACACAGCCACATGGGGCGTATCAGGGCTTCAACATACAAATTTGGGGGAGACACTGTTCTAAAATTATACTTTCACTTTAACTTGCATAGGTATAACTGGGTGACCATATGGAGAGGCCAATGTCATGGGGAAAGGCCAAGAAGAAGATACATGCCACTCTACCTGGGGCCCCAGGGACAATACCAGGATGGTCAGGAGGCAGAATTTGGGAGTGAGAGGAAAATCTTACGCCAGAGCTTTTATTGGGATTTCCTCAGGAAAGGCAAAGCAGTGCAGAGTGAACAGCTTAGGTTTGGCTAGTTTAAAGAATTCCAACAGCCTAGAGAGCTAGAGGCAACCCCAGGCACGTGATATTGGGTCCGGGCTGATTTAGGGCGGGGGAAATGTTGGACTTGGTATATGAGAGTTTGATAATGAGGCGGCTGGAGCTACTGACTTGGAATTGTTTGGTTTGCATATGAAAGACATAGTCCTTGGAAAGTTATTCTCATCTTTAGGAGTTAACTATCCCTGAGAGGGGCAGTCTCCCCAGTTCTGTAAGGCCCCCTAATGCCAGAATATCAAGAATATGGAAAGTATGGAAATATAGTTAATGTAATGAGCCCTGTAGTGAATGGATGCTAAATAGGCAAAATACAGAATCAAAGAAAACACAGAACCAACACGACATACAGTCCATACTGTATAGATTGTTATTATCTTTTTGTTGTTATTGCAGTTCTGGTATGGCTGTGTCCTTGATTTGCTCTTTAAAGAGCTGATCACTCTAAGCTCAGGGAGATTAAGATTTGACAGAATCTATTTGAAAGTCTGTTCAGTGAATGCAAAACTTTAACAAAACATATGGATATGCTTCCTGAATTTGAAAATAAATAATAAAAGAAAAAAGTAGAAATGTATGAAGACCATATGAATGGATTAGTTATTCAAGGAAATAGGCCAGTAACAAAAATAAGGAGATAATAGTCCTCCTAATTTCACAATGAAACACAGATATATAAAAATAAACAAAGTGCTGGTGAATAAATAAAAGGCAATAGGAAATACTGGGGTATATGAGGAAGCTGTTTGCTTTAAAACTAATTCGGCCTGACTTTGTTTTTCCAAAAAGGCCTGGTGTGGCCTGTTGAGCAGGCATTGTACGTCTGCTTTAAACATTTACTATGTTCCAAAGATAAGAACGATGCCATTAAAGATAGGGATGTAGCTTACCCCCATATCGGCATTTCTTTAAGGGCATGCATTTCTTCTTGGAAACTGAGGATTAATTACTGATCTGCTGTGCTCACCTTGTGACCACTGACCTGCTGTGCCCGCTAAGCATCTTGTGACAGTAGCAAAAGAGACATTCCTGTCATATGTGATGTATGCTCTTTGTTCCAAGATGGTACGTAACCACTCTGTATGTACCTCTTCTTTGGTTCTCTTCCTTCCTTGGAAGGCCCTGGGCTACAGTCCTCAAACCTGGCTCATAATGATCATACCCCAATTTGGATTACAGATTGATTATAGATTGTTTGCATTGACAGTGCTTTGAGATTTTGAATTTTTAAGAGGAGAAAATTTATTTTCAGTTAATACATCTAAAATCCAAAAAGTAGTCACTGACGTTTATTAAATATTCTGATGATTCAGGCCCTATTGAAATGTCCTTATCTTAAATAACATGAAATATCAATAGGTTTATTTTTAAAATCACCATCAAGTTTCCACCCTCTGAAATTGATTCATGAATTTTGCTTACTGTAATATTATCCCAATTTATATTTGTCTATACAATACCAGTCACAGCTGGGGGGTTCTGGTTCAAGATGGAGATGTAGACTCCTGAACTCACCATGGACACGCTGAATCTACAGCTACCTACAGGAGAATTTCTTCTGAAAGAAATCCAGAAACTAGCTGAGTGACTCTTATGCATTGGGTAGATGAGAAAAAACAAGTAGGGGTGATTGAGATACAATCTCACCATAAACCCCACCCCTAGTGTGGCAACATATAACCAGGAGGGGATTGACAACTTTCAGCTTCTCCCTGAGGAATAAAATGAAGGGCTTGGACCTCATATCTGGTGCCCTGGATTTTAAGACTTCCACCTGAGAGATGGGCCCCCAAAACATCTAGCTTTGAAAGTCAGTGGGGCTTGTGTCCAATGAGACCCACAAGGCTATAAAAACTCAGAGATAGCTCTTAAAGGGATCACATGGATTCACCTTGGCTAATCCCTCAGAGCCAAACCCAGAGGCAGCAGACTGAAATGCACCCAGTATTTCACTGAAAGTTCTTCTTTGCTTAACTTGAAAGCTACATCCTGAGGGGTAGTCTTCTAATTTAAAAGACATCTAGGAGCTGACTGAAATACTCTCCAGACACTGGGGAGGCCAGTAGGCCCCATCTCCCCACTCTCCCTTTGCCTTGCTCTAGGTCACTGGGATCTCCCAGAAAGGAGCTTGTGCATTTATGTCTGGTGCTGCAGTTTTTGTGGCTACCACCCAGGGGCTGCCTCTTGATTGCTGGGCTTGGTGGCCACCAGGGCTTAAGTTAGCAAGTCCCACAAGACTGTACCAAATAGGGAAATAGTTCTTAAGCAGCTATCTTACCAGGGCACACTGCAGAGGCAGCAGGCAGAAATACTTAGTCTTTCTGTGAAAAAGGTGTATTTACTTACCTTAAAATCTGGGGCCTGAGGGGCAGGGCTTGTAATTTTACACACATTTAAGGGCTGACTGCAATCTTGTCCAGAAATCAGAGAGGCTAGGGGGCACCATCTTTGTGCTGTCCCTCTGCTCTGCTCCAGGTTGCTGGTGTCTCTGAGAAAGGAGCGTGTGCACAAATCTGGAACCCCAGATTTTGTGGTTGCTGCCCAGAGGACACATCCCTTGATAGCCTGGCTCTGGTGGCCAGAGGGACTTGTGTTCACTGTCAACGAGATAGTAGCAAACAAACAGTTCTTAAGTGGCTATCTCCCCAGGGCTCAGTGCAGAGGGAGCAGACAGAGTGCCCATCTCCCAGTTCTTCCCCTGGAAGAAGCATATTTCTATACTTTAAAAGCTGTTGCCTGAGGGTCTGGCTTCCAGTCAGCCTACATCTAGGTGCTGACTGAGACCCTTCGCTTTGGGACACTGTCAGGTCTTAGCACACCTTCAGCTACTGGAAGCCACTAAGAACAAAGAAGACTGCTTGGATAATTTTGAAGGTTTAAGTGGCAACCCACAACTGGGATAGGGTTGAATGAAAAGCTTCATCTCCTACATAAGACCACTTCTTCAAACGAGGAGTGGCTATTTTATCTAATGCAAAGAAATCAACACAGAGAGTCAGGGAAAATGAAGAAACAAAGGAAAATGTTCCAAAGGAGAGAACAACATAAAACCTCAGAAAAAGACCTTAATGAAATGGAGATAAGTGATTTACCTAATAAAGTGTTCAAAATAATATCATAAAGATGCTCACCAAGGTAGGATACGTGAACAAAGTGAGAAGTTCAACAAAGAAACGGAAAATATAAGAAAGTACTAGCAGAAATCACAGAGCTGAAGACTACAATAACTCTACTGAAAATTTCAATAGAGGGACTCAACAGCAGACTACATGAAAAAGAAAAAGGGATCAGCAATCTCAAAGACAAGGCAGTGGAATTCATTCAATCAGAGGAGAAAATGAAAAAGAGTGAAGATGGGTTAAGAGACCTATGGGACAATATAAAGATGGCCAATATTTGTATTATAGGGGTCCCATGAAGAGAAGAGAGAGAGAAAGGAGAAGAAAATGTATTTGAAGAAATAATGGCTGAAAACTTCCCTAACCTGGGAAAGAAACAGACATCCAGATCTAGAAAGCCCATAGAGTTCCAAAGAAAGATGAATCCAAACAGACCCATGCCAAGGCATGTTATAATTAAATTGTAAAATGTTAAAGACAAGGAGACAGTGTTAAAAGCAGCAAGAGAAAAAACAACTTGCTATGTACAAAGGAACCCCTATAAGCAGATTTTTCAGCAGAAATTTTGCAAGTGAGAAGGGAGTGGCATGGTATCTTCAAGGCACTGAAAGAAAATACTGCCAACCAAGAGTACTCTTCCCAGCAAACTTGTCTTTCAGAATTGAAGGAGAGAGAAAGACTTTTTCAGACAGGCAAAAGCTAAAGGAATTCAGCACCACTAGATTGGCCTTGTAAGCAATGATAAAGAGACTTCATTAAGCTGAAACAAAAGGGTGCTAATTAGTAATAGGAAGACATACAAAAGTATAAATCTCACTGGTAAAGGTAAGTATATAGTTAAATTCAGAATAATCCAATATTGTAATGGTGGTGGGTTAATCACTTAAAAAGCTAGTATGAAGGTTAAAAGACAAAAGTAGTAAAAATAACTAAAACTACAATACTTTGTTAATGGATGCACAAGGTAAAAAGATGTAAATTGTGACATCAAAAACATAAAACATGATGGGAGCAGTAAGAATGTAGAGCTTTAGAATGCATTTGAACTTATGTGTTAGCAACTTAAACTAGACTGCTATCAACATAAGATGTTTTACATAAGCTTCATGGTAGCCACAAAGCAAAAACCTGTAGTAGATACACAAAAGATAAAGAAAAAGGAATCTAAGCATACCACTGCACAAAGTCATCAATCACAAAGAAAGAGAGCAAGAGAAGAAAGAAACAAACGAATTACAAAACAGCAAGAAAACAATTAACAAAATGACAAGTCCATACCTATCAATAACTACTTTAAATGTAAATGGACAAAACACTCCAATCAAAATACACAGAATGGCTGAATGGATTAAAAAAACAAGACCCAACTGTATGCCACCTATAAGACACTCACTTCAGCTTTAAGTTCACACATAGACTGAAAGTAAAGGGATGGAAAAAGATATTCCACACAAAGGAATCCAAGGGAAAGCTGAAATAGCTACAATTATATCAGACAAAAACACTTTAAGACAAAGACTGTGATAAGAGACAAAGAAAGTCATCACATAATGATAAAAGAAATCAATCCAACAAAGATATAACATTTGTAAATATTGATGCATCCAACATAGGAGCACATAAATATATAAATCAAATATTAACAGACCTAAAGGGAGAAATACACAGTAATACAATACCAGTAGGGAACTTCAATATCCCACTTTCATGATTGGATAGATAATCCAGACAGAAAGAGAATAGCAAAACATTGGACTTAAACTGCACATTAGACCAGATGGACTTGAGAGACATTTACAGAACATTCCATCCAAAAGCAGCAGAACACACATTCTTCTCAAGTGCAAATGGAACATTCTCCAAGGTAGATCATGTTAGGCCACAAAACAAGTCTTAATAAGTTTAAGAAGATTTAAATCATATCACACACCTTTTCTGACCACAATGGTATGAAACTAGAATTCAACAAGAAGAAAACTGGAAAATTCACAAATATGTGGAGATTAAACAACATACTACTGAACACTCAATGGACCATTGAAGAAATCAAAAGAGAAATAAAAAAATCTTGAGACAGATTGAAAATGGAAATATTACTACCAAAATTTATGGGATGTGGAAAAGAACAGTCCTAGGAGGAAAGTTCACAGCAAGAAATGCCTATTTTACGAAATAAGAAAGATCTCAAATAAACAACCTAAATTAATGCTTCAAGGAACTAGTAAAAGAAGAATAAACCACACCCAAAGTTAGAAGGAAGAAAATAACAAAGGTCAGAGTGGAAATAAATGAAATAGAGACTAAAAAGATATTAGAAATGATCAATAAAATTGAGTTGTTGTTTTGAAAAGATAAAAAAAATAGCCAAAACTTTAGCTAGACTTATGAAGAAAAAAAGAGGGAGGACTCAAATAAACAAAACCAGAAATGATGGGGCCAGTGCAGTGGTGTAGTGGTTAAGTTGGCGTGCTCTGCTTCGGCAGCCCAGGGTTTGCAGGTTTAGATCCTGGGCGCAGACCTAGCACTGCTCGTCCAGCCACACTGTAGTGGCATCCCTCATAAAATAGAGGAAGATTGGCACAGATGTTAGCTCAGGGCCAATCTTCCTTGCAAATAAATAAATAAATAATAAAACCAGAAATGAAAGAGGAGACATTACAATTGAGACCACAGAAATACAAAGGATCACAAGAGACTACTATGAACAGCTATGTGCCAACAAATTAGACAGCCTAGAATAAATAGATAAATTCCTAGAAACATATAACCTACCAAGACTGAATCATGAAGAAACATAAAATCTGAAGAGACCAAGTACTAATAGGGAGATTGAATCATTAATCAAAACCTCCTAAAAAACAAAAGTCCAGAACCAGACGGCATCACTGGAGAACTCTACCAAACATTTAAAGAGGAATTCATACCAATCCTTGTCAAACTCTTCCAAAAAAGAGAAGATGGAGAAAATACTTCCAAATTCACTTTATGAAGCCAGAATTACTTTGATATCAAAACCAGACAAGACACTATAAGAAAAGAAAATTATAGGCCAATAACTTTGAAGAACATTGATGTAAAAATTCTCAAGAAAGTATTAGCAAACTGAATTCAAACATACATTAAAAGGATCATGCACCATGATCAAGCGGGATTTGCTCTTGGGATGCAAGGATGGTTTAACATCCACAAATCAATATGATACACTATATTAATGAAATAAAGGATAAAAATCATATGATCATCTCAATAGATGCATAAGAAGCATTTGATAAAATTCAACATCCATTCATCTAAAAAATTCTTCACAACGTGGGTTTGGAGGGAATGTACCTCAACATAATAAAGGTCATATATGACAAGCCCACAGCCAACATCATACTTAATGATGGAAAACTGAAAGTTTTTTTTTTTTTTAAGTCACTTTAGCTCCCTGTACCAATGGCTTTAATTATGTTATGGGATCTTTCAGGAAATGCTATATTTCAGGGTTCTTTTTTTTCTTTTCTTTCTTTTTACTAGGAAAGATTCACCTTTAGCTAATGTCCATCACCAATCTTCTTGTTTTTGTTCCCCTCCCCAAAGCCCCAGTACGTAGTTGTATATTCTAGTTATGGGTCCTTCTAGCTTTTCTATGTGAGCTGCTGCCACAGCATAGCTACTGAGAGACGAGTGGTGTGGTTCTGTGCCCAGGAACTGAACCTAGGCTGCTGAAATGGAGTGTGCTGAACTTTAACCACGAGGCCATCAGGTCTTGCTCTGAAAACTTTTCCTCTAAGGTCAGGAACAAGATAAAGATGCCCACTCTCACCACTTTTAATCAACATGGTACTAGAAGTCCTAGCTAGAGCAATTAGACAAGAAAAAAATATATATATATAAGGCATCCAAATCACAAAGGAAGTAAAACTGTCTCTACTTGTAGATGTCTAATGTTACATATAGAAAGCCATAAGATTCTCCCCAAAAGTTGTTAGAACTAATAAATGAATTCAGTAAAGTTGCAGGATATGAGATCAATATACAAAAATCAATTGTGATTCTATACACTAATAGTGAACTATCAGAAAGAGAAATTAAGAAAGCAATATCATTTACAATTGTGTTAAAAAGAATACAATACCTAGGAATAAATTTAACCAAGAAAGTGAAAGACCTGTGCACTGAAAACTGTAAGAAATTGATGAAAGAAACTGAAGAAGACGTGAATAAATGGAAAGATATTCCATGCTCATGGACTGGGAGAATTAATATTATCAAAACGTCCATACTACCCAAAGCAATCTACAGATTAAAGAAATCCATATCAGAATTCCAATGGCTCCTTTTACAGAAATAAAACAAACAGTCATAAAATCTGTATGGAACCACAAAAACCCAAAATAGCCAAAGCAATCTTGAGAAAGAACGACAAAGAGGATGCATCATGCTTCCTGATTTCAAATTATATTACAAAGCTATAGTAATCAAAGAAGTATGATATTGGTGTAAAAACAGACACATAAATCAATGAAACAGCATAGAGAGCCCAGAAATAAACCCACACATATATGGTCAACTAATTTATGACAAAGGAGCCAAGAAAATACAATGGGGAAAGGACAGTCTCTTCATAAATAGTGTTGGGAAAACTGGACAGCTACATGGAAAAGAATGATACTAGGCCACTATCTTCACCATACACAAAAATGAACTCAAAATGGACTAAAGGCTTGAACATAAGATCTACAACCACGAAACGTCTAGAATAAGACATAGACAGTAAGTTTCTTGACATTGGTCTTGGCAACGATTTTGGATTTGACACCAAAAAGCAAGGAAACAAAATAAAAAAGTGGGACTATACCAAAGTAAGAAGCTTCTACACAGCAAAGGAAACCATCAACAAAATGAAAAGGCAACCTACTGAGTGGGAGAAAATTTTTACAAATTATGTATCTGATATGGGGTTAATATACAAAATATATAAAGAACTCATACAACTCAGCAACAAAAAGCAAACAATCCTATTTTAAAATGGGCAGAGGAGCTAAATAGACAATTTTCCAAAGAAGATATCCAAATGGCCAACAAGTACCTGAAAAGGTGCTCAAAATCACTAACCATCAGGGAAATGCAAATCAAAACCACAATGAGATATCACCTCACACCTGTTGGAATGGGTATCATCAAAAGACAAGAAATAACAAGCATTGGTGATGATGTGGAGAAAAAGGAACACTTGTATGCTATTGGTGGGAATGTAAGTTTGTGCAGCCACTATGGAAAACAGTAAGGAGGATCCTCAAAAAATTCAAAGTAGAACTACAATATGATCCAGAAATTTCACCTCTGAGTATTTATCCAAAATAATGAAATCACTATCTCAAAAAGATATCTGCACCCCCATGTTGATTACACTATCATTCACAATAGCCAAGACATGCAAACAACCTGTGCTCATCACCAGATGAATGTGTAAGGAAAATGTGGTATATACACAGGCACAGACACACACAGACAGACAGACAGACAGACAGACAGACACACACACACACACACACACTAGAATATTATTCAGCCACAAAAAAGGAAATCCTGCCACTTGCAACGACATGGATGGACTTTGAGGACATTATGCTAAGGGAAATAAGTTAGACAGAGAAAGACAAATATGGTATGATCTCACTTATATGTAGAATCTAAGAAAAAAAAATAAACTCAAAGATACAGAGAACAGATTGGTGGTTGCCAGAGGTGGGGGCTGGGGGCTGGGGGCTGGGTGAAATCGGTGATGGTGGTCAAAAGGCACACATTTCCAGTTACACAACTAAGTCCTGGGGCTGTAATGTACAGCATGGTTATTATAGCTAACAATATTGATTGTATATTTGGAAAACAGCAGTCATAGTGGGGACCTGGAAAAGGTATTTCACTACGTTGAAATTAAAGAAAAATGTTTATGGTCACTGAGCCATGAAAACTTGTCAGATGTAGCATTTATTCCCACTCAAAATCAGAGATGTTAAGAAATATATAGTTAAAATATTATTGACTAGCATGCTTCCATTAAAGCTGGGAAAGTAAAATTACAATAAATTCTGATTTGGGTGTAAATAACACAACTAATACAATAACATAACATAATATAAATAACATATATTGTGAATTTTTGTACACCTACTTTAAATTTTCTCAAAGTTTTTTAAACTGCTTAAATATTGTAGGGAAAATTAACTATGAAAAAACTTAATAAAAGCATGTGTGTATATAGGGCACAGATTTTCCCTTTTGCCTCAGGTTCCAATATGGCTCAGCTGGACACTGGGTGTCCCCAACTCAATTGCCTGGAACACTTGGTATTTTGTATATTCATTTCAAGGTTGCATATGTGTTTTTTCTTCTGATTTGTATTGAATTTCTCCCCAGAAATGATACAAAATTTGTAAATTGAGAACAACACATTGAGAACTGCAGAACTCTCAGCACATAACGACCCCATCCAAAGACCTGCACTAAGACACTTGACCAAACTCTGGCATGGCTTCTGACAGCATAAGGCTGTGTCCTTAGGATGACCCCAACCCCACCCCGTTTTAAAATGCCTGCCTTGGAAAGGTCAACGCTACCAAGAAATATACTAATTGTTCCAGTTAACACATGGTGATCAGCCCCTGAACCCTAAATGTCAGGGTGTGTATTTCTTAGACACCGTCTTGTGTTGGCCATTTCATTCACTGAGCTAGGAGCCCAAGTCTAGCAGAGAGAAGCTCTTTTTGCTATTGGTGTGTGCATCCAGCTACCGTTTCAGACCATTGCAGATGCATGAGAAGTGCCAGGGCCTCCTGATGAGACAGAGAGGAGTATTTATGAAGCATTTCTCTCTGGCCTTGGGAGTTATCTCTGTGTGTGTGTCTTTGTTTCTCCCCTTACTGCCTCAAGCTCATGGAATTGATGAAGCACCTTCCTGTTTCTTGATAGACATGGTGATAAGCAGACCCGAGGGGTCTGAGGCCTTGCTGTAGACTCTGTACTTGGGAGTGTGCCTTGGGTTCTGGGTGAAAGGGCCATTTGTTCCCTATCCCCCTCCTTGTTGTGAAAAGGCATTTCATTGGATGGGATAGCAGCCCCAGTCTAGTGGTGAGAAGGTCTACACTGCCATTGGGCGGGGCAGTAAGCCATTGTTTAGGAATGATGGTGTGTGGGTGAGAATTGCCAGGGTCCCCTGGTGCTGCCTAGAGACGGAGATCAGGTAGCCTTTCTCCAGGGAATCGAAAGTGGAGCCCCGGCAACCTCCTTTGGTCTCAGATATGTGTGCGCCCAGGGCATCTTGGGGCTGGGATGCCCAAACTGCCTCTGCCTTAGGAGGCATTGGGCAGGTGAGAATGGCAGGGACTGTGGTTTGTGTGGACGTGGGGCAGGTGGTGTTTGGAGGGAGCCATCCTCTGTTCCCAGGCAGAAGACAGAGGAGGATAGCAGGGTCAGGCAGAGAAGGGTGGCAAAAGCCGACAGCACCCAGTATTCTCAGGTGGGCTCCCATTCAGGTCCTCTGTGGGCTGGACGCCCCTTAGTTTCTGATTTTGGAAAGGAACAGCAAGTGTGGCTTGCTGTGGCCTTGGACCTAGGCATATGTGAATTGGTATCCAAGGAAACCTGGTTGGCCCTGCCCCTGGGCCCTGGGCCTCTTGGCTGCAGATAGCCTCATGGTGAGCACATGTGCAGTTCACTCCCCCAGACCTGGTCTTGGTCAGTCTCACCCCTCCATGTTTGTCGGGCCAGATCATGGCCTCCACACCTGGGCACCAACCTGGGGACAGCCACCCCACTGCATCTCAAACTCTAATGGGGTGGCTGGAAAGATGGTATGGGCCAGACCTCGTGTTGCCCTGCTGCCAGATATGGGGTATGGGGCCTCTGGCACCCAGGGGTCCCAGGTTTCTTCCATCCAAAGATGCTCAGGCCCCTACAGGGCTTCTGAGATCCCTGAGATCTGGCTTACTCTGAGAAGCATGTAGACTGTCCGGACTAAACTCATTTCCACCCTTCTCTGAGATCCCTCCAACCCTCAGCAAATCCAAGCTCAACCCTTGGCTGCTCATACAGCCAGGTGCTAACTTACACCACACACACCCCCGGCTACAAGGGAGCCCAGCTCAAGCCTGTTTCCCTTCCTCTGAGAACCTACACAAAACCTGCCTAGACCAGACTCTGCTCGCCAGGAGAGGGGTGGGTGATAAAGGAGGGCAGGGAGGCAGGTTTAGCTAGAAGAAGAGAACATTTCTCAATTGAGAGGCTTGGGTGGAGAGGCCAGCTCCTCATCACAGGATGCTCACACATGGGCACTGCCCTGAGGCTGACCCTCAGGCCAAAGTCTCCAGGAACTGGCAGCAACACTTCAGCAGTCTCCAGGGACATTTTCTGCTCCCCATACTGCAGGCCCTAGGGAGTCAGTCTGTGTATGTGTATCTCTGCTTCTCCCCTTCCTGAAGTTAAGCCCACACTCTTAAGGAAGCTCCTCTCTCTTTGTCCAGGGCAGTGAGCAGGCCTGAGGTGACTGAGGCCTTGCACCGTCTACTTTACTGGAGATTATACCACAAGTTAAGGTATTTGCTCCAGTTGTTTGGTCTTGATAACACTGAATTTTCCATTTCAGAGGGGAATAAGCTCATTTGTATTGGTACAGGCTTGGATGTTGGCAACATTTGGCCCTAATACCCCGAGCCAGGGACTCTTGCCTCTGCTGACATGGGCCCTGGTCTGGATCCTGGGATGCCGCTCTGGGCCCTCTGGTTGCAGAGAGCTGAGCAGTGTAGTAACACACAGCTTGCTCCCTTGATGTGGTCTCTGGCAATCCAGGTCTTCCCTAGGAGTACGGGGATAGGGCCTGGCCCAGAGTACCTGGCAATCCCATGGGGTGCATGGGCCTCCTCTTTTTGCCCCTGACACAGAGGCTGGAAAGGTGGCATGAGCCAGACCCTGTACTGCCCTGCTGCCTAGTCAGGGGTGCAAGGCCTCTCCAGAGCTCAAAGCATCCAGGTCTCTCATCCAGGGACTACCTACCAGTCCAAGCATAGCTTCTGAGATCCCATGAGATTGGGCTCACTCTGAGAAGTGTGGTTGGCCATGTCCAGGGCCTGTTTCTGAGGTCTTCCGAACTCCACCTGGTCCTCATCTGAGCCCTTCCCCTTGCTGCCATTCCAGCCACTCCACAACTTACCTCCTCCTACACACCTTAAGCCTCAGAGATCTCTCAGAGAGCTCTGGCCGAGCCCTGCCTGCCTTCCTCAGCAACCTCACATTCCACTTTCAGGGCAATGCCCATGGTCTTCAAAGGAAGAGAGCATTTCCTGATTGAGAGGTTTGAGGGAAGAGACCAGCTCCCCCATGTCTGAGTGCTGGTGCTTGGGCTGGGCCAGGAAGAGATAGCACTGACCTGAGACTGGCCTTCAGGTGAAGGGCTCCAGGAACTGGCCGCAATGGTCTCCTGGGCCGTTTTCTGAGTCCCTTGCTACCAGGGCCTGGTGGATGGACCTGAAGGAGCAGAGGATGTTTGTGTTTATGTGTATATGTGAGTGTGTGTGTTTCTCCCCTACTGCAGTGACACCCATGGACTTGAAGAAGCACCTCTTTATTTCTCAGAAGCAGTGGAGGTGAATGGGCCTAAGAGTCATGAGGCCCCACGATGTCCTGTTTACTCGGGACTATACCATGGGTACTGCACACTGGGTATAAGGTTAGTTTGTTCCCTTTACCCTTCCCTGTCATGGGAAGGCCATTTCATTCAATGGGATGGCAGACCAGATCCTTTGGAGAAATCTCTGCCATATGTTTGTGGGGCAAGCTGGTATTTTGGATCTTTTGGACATAATTGTGAATTGCCAGGGCCTGTGGTGGAGGGTGTGAGGAGAAGATGAAGGTGTATTCCTGGGTGGTCTCACATCCTAGCCCGACTAGGAACAGACCGTGGAAACAAGATCACAGTGTTAAAAAGATACTTTATTTTCTGAGGGAGAGGGTCAGGAGAGGAGGACAGCTTCCTTAATGCAGAGTGACATGCTTGATCTGGACTTTGAAAAGGGGGCTCAGCATGGGAACTTTAGGAAATTTCAGAGGAAATTATTTGTGCTCTAAAAATATGGTTTGAAAAATTGCACCTAAAAAATTGTGGCCTAAATGCGTTAGGCACATCAAAAAGCAATATTCATTTAAGCATATAATCCACAATATGGGAGAATCTGGCTTTATCGTGACATCATATTCAAGATGAGCTTTCATTTGGGTACACGATCCTGGAAAATTGGTTTCTTTGATGCAGCTGCAGGGCATTCCTCCTTTCTAAGTGCTCCAACCTTTAACATAAGTAGGGTATAATGTTCTTTTCCCTCAACCCCAAGCTAACACTCGGTATAGTTTTCATTTCATTTTGAAAAGTACAGCCTCTCATCAGCCTCACCTGAATTAAATCAACCATAAAAAGTAGTTATCAAATATACAAACCCACAACGAGACTCCAATTAGAATGGAGGTAACACTCTGCAACAGTAGAGATGGGGTTACTCAGGGCTTCTGTGAAGTCCAGCGTCACGCTTCTGATGATCAAGTGGTCATTCTAAGCATTTAGAACATTCACAGGAGGCATTTGCAAAGGACTCGCAGAAAGATCTCTGGAGAGTAAGCATCCAGATAATATCCTCCCCCAGCTGCTCCTTTCAATAAAATAAATGGGGATACAAACGCACTCTATCTCAACAAAACAATCACGGCGCTTTTACCTTCTACGGGACATTCATTGCACTCCCAGTTATTGATCCTTGGAGCTGGACTAAGTGTGTGACCACCTGACCTAATAAAACAGAAAGCCATAGCCAGGCTCATATGTGTGCAGATCTCTCAAGTGCTGATTTTAAAAATGTAGTAAATTCCAGGAGATATACGTAAGCTATAAACGCATAAGAGGTAATTTCTGGTAAAAAAAAAAAAACACACCTATTTTAAATTTCAAATAAAAGGAGAAAATTGATTTATTCAAAGACTCTCTGAGTCATTTCAGATATGTGCACTTACTTGCTTAAGGATGTGGGTAAAGGCAGGTTAGACTGAGCTACCACTAGCAATGATGAACCAATGAACTGACCTGGCAAAGCTGGATCTGATTCCTTCAAGTTGTTCAGAAAGTCTCATGAGGAACAGCAAAGTCTGGCACAGGGACATTCTTGAAGTCCTGGGGCACAGACACTGGCCCTCCTGTGATGCTCCTTCACACTTCCAAGAAGTTTTGTAAAATGAAGAGCTCTGATT
The DNA here is from genome assembly GCF_021613505.1 of Equus quagga. Lineage (NCBI taxonomy): Eukaryota > Metazoa > Chordata > Mammalia > Perissodactyla > Equidae > Equus > Equus quagga. The sequence continues at coordinate 116,522,983 of NC_060268.1, forward strand.
TACTTTCTGTGTATTTAATTAAAAGAAATATTATGCTTGTGTCGCTTTGTGGGGGTGTTGAACAGTCACACAGAGTAAACTGTAGTCTGGTCCACAGCTCATTATGTTATCTGTTCCATAGGGCTTTCCACAGGGCCAGCAAATCCTGTCATAACCAACCACTCCTCCAGCCTCCCTCAAAAACCCTAAAAACTAACACTACTTGGAGCTAGCAAGATAGCTATCTTATTAGAGTATTTATATATAAAATCTTTCTTAAAAATAAGTATGTTCCAGGGGCTGGCCCCGTGGCCGAGTGGTTAAGTTCTCGCGCTCCGCTGCAGGCGGCCCAGTGTTTCGTTGGTTCGAATCCTGGGCGCGGACATGGCACTGCTCGTCAGACCACGCTGAGGCAGCGTCCCACATGCCACAACTAGAGGAACCCACAACGAAGAATACACAACTATGTACCGGGGGCTTTGGGGAGAAAAAGGAAAAAATAAAATCTTTAAAAAAAAAATAAGTATGTTCCATGTCAAGGTAGAGTTGCATTATAAATAGAGACTGCTACTAATTCAGAGTCCCAAAATGCAGTAAGCTCTGTCTTTGTATTAATGCCTAGAACCACATGAATAATCTCACAGCTTTGCACAACTTTGAACACACTTGTGCTCTCAAAAGCCATACAAAATTGTGTTAACAAGGAACCACAAAACACACATTTGCATGCTGTTTGGCTAAATTTACCGTGTAGAATATGTTAGAAAAATTTTCAGGAAAGTGCCAGTAACGCCTGGGAGGAATGCAGACATCATATAGCCAAACCACCACAATTACAAATAAGGATCTCAGCACATAACAACCCAAGGAATTGAACAAGATTGCTGGTCTCTCAGGTGGGTCAACATGCAGTCTCCTGACTGCAAATGTAGAGTTCTTCCCATTACATGTTAAATCCTCTCCAAAATTCTACTACATGAAAAAGAAGGGTAAACAAATGAATTCAGGTGACAAGCTAGCAAAGGATTTTTGTTTTCCAAAGAGAGATCATTTTAAAGTTTAGGACCAACTCTGCAACTGTCAATCCCTCTTCCCTATGCCTGAGCCTGCCTCCGTGACTTCCTGTGTCTTAGCCTTGAACTTGTACCTAGTCCTATTACTTTTTTTTTAAACTCAGCAGATTTTGAATGTGTTTTGGCATGTCTGACTTCCCTATGAGGTTATGAGCTTCTAGGACTGTGTCTTATTTATCTCTGCATCAAGCACATCTAGCCCAGTGTTTGGTATGAGCTCAGGGCTTCATAAATGGTGACTACAAATAAGTGGTTACAACCATTGATTTTGAGGGTATACATACAAGAAATATGTACATACTTAGGAGCAAATATCAATGAAAATATACAGAAAAGGAAAAGTAAAATCTCCAGGTATATTTCATTTAAAATATAATTTTAACTACATTTTCCTCATCTTCATTCAAAATTTTCATCTTCTAAAACAGTATGAAGGAAGATTCTTGGAAGATGGCAGAGTAGGAAGCACCAAGAATCTGTCTTCACACCTAGACAATAGTTGCACTGGCAGAATCTGTCTGATTTAACTATTTTGGAACACTGGAGTCTGTTAAAGAGTTGCAACTTCCAGGGGAAAGCTTGGATGGTAAATTGTGGTTAATTTTAGTTCTTAGCACACTAGCAGCTACCATATAAAGGTTAAATTCCACAAAAAGATATAACAATTATAAACAATTACACACCTAACAACAGACTATCAAAACATGAAGCAAAACTGACAGAATTGAAGGGAGAAACAGTTCTACAATAATAGTTGGAGAATTCCATACCCCTTTCACAATAATGGATAGAACAACCAGACAAAAAGTAAGTTAGGAAATAGAGGACTTAAACAACACAATAAACCAACTAGATCTAATAGACATACACAGAACCCTCCACCCAACAATAGCCTGACATTAAGCTTTCAATTGTCAAGGCATCCACTTCAAAGACACACATCTCAAATAAACACATTGCTGACTACACAACTAGATAAGGAACCAGGCCACCTCACCAGGAGTTCCTGTTTTCAGAAAGCTCTGGTTGACCTGAAACCAGGTTTTCTTCTGGTTGAAGATAACTGACCATTTGACCACTTGCTTTTCTTTTCTCATGCTTTAACTCCCACTCTTATGATTTAAATTTACCAATAAAGAGTGAAACTGGGAAACCCTAGGCACCCCACGCCTGTAAAGGCAGAACCTCACGTTCACACTCTCTCTTTCTCCCCTTCACCTTGCTGTGTGGCCCTAGGGATGCTGTGTAGCCTCCAGGATCTGTGAGTAATATACTTGGTCTTTTCAAAGTTTTCTGGTGGTTGTTGCTGAGGTGCATCTTACAATTGTAATAAGAACCACAAGGGCTGGGCCAGTAACAACATTAGCTCCAGTAAGGGAAATGTCTGTGAGGGCTCATCACAAATAGTACAGGCCCTGGTGACTGCCCACAGGCATTTCTAGCTGATAGCATCACTATTGATAGGCCAAGACTAACCCCAAACAGGATAGTACTATGAAGAATGGTACACCAAAAAATTGGATAACCTAGATGAAATGGACAAATTCCTAGAAACATGAAACTTACCAATGCTAAATCACAAAGAAATAGAAAAACTGAACAGACCTATAACTAGAAAGGAGATTGAACTTGGATATTGAAGATGGGGGCATAGGTGGGCTCTGAACTCACCTACTCCCATGAACACAACCAGATTACAGCTATTCTTGGAAAAATTACCTCAGAAAGAGAACTGAAAACTGGATAAAAAGAACCCCTACAACAAGGGACAGTCCTGACTGAGGTGGAGTGAAGAAAGCCAGCTTTTTGCACTGTGGAGCTTCATAGCCAGATGAGAGCAGCACTAAGGTAAACACAGCTTTCCCTGGAGAAGCAGGAACCTGAGCAGGGTCACATTACTGCTATAAGCATCCTTTGGACTCAGCACAACTGAGATGAGTCTCGTAATACTTGCCTTTGCTGGCTATTAACTACAACGGGGAATACCCCCAGAAAAGCTATCAGACATAAGCAGAAAAATCCACCTCTTAAAGGGCTCCCAGACAAATTCACCTGTCTTAGAAAGCAACCTAAAATCACAAGAAAGAAAAATGCACAGTCCTTTGGTGAAAAGAAACTCACCTGATAGGCTCTGTGTGCACCTTGCTGAGAGGTGAGACCTCTTTGGGGACTGAGACATTGGCAGTAGCCATTGTAGTGACCTACTACAGGCATGCTGACACAGATGCTGGTCAACACCATTGGGGGTCTTCCCCTGGCCTGTTAGCCCAGGGGTCTGCCCCACCTACTAAGGCACAGATTTAATCCAGCTCATGCAGGGGAGACAGCACACCCTAGGGACTGGTCCCACGCAACCCCAAACCCTCAGGCTACATGTCAGCCTGCATAGGCAGGGTACCTCAGTCCTCTGCAGGCAGGCAAATGTGTCTACCTCTGTGGGGTAGGGCCTGCATGAGAAGGTGAAGTGTGTGGTGTGTTGGTGGAGAATGTGGGGGCCTCTGCAGTGGGGTGACTGAGTGTGCTCCAGGAGGTCAGGAAGTGTGCATGGGCCAGCATTGTGTTGACAGTCTGTGTGGACCTGTGGGGGAGGGGTTTATCAGTGGCAGAAGACTTATGCTACACAAACAGCCACAAAGGGGATTGGACTTGGCTCCCAAAGCCTGAAACAATTTGATGCTCCCATACCTGAGACCAACCCCAGTCAGCTGTAATCCTAACAGAGCTGACAACATTCTTGTAGGCCTGAGGCCTATAGCAATTGTAAACCCCTGAGCCTAGCAACCAGCCACACTGGGTGCCTACTCACTTAACAGAAAAACTGCAACAGGAGTGTGCTATTAGAACTTGCAGCCAACTGTGCTGAGGCTCCCCAAACAATTTACAAACAGCTGGCCAGAGGGCAAAGCTCAAACTCTCTGAGTATCTGCAGTAAGAGCAACCCTGCCACAGCAGAAGGGCACATGTAGCCCATACAGGGGTCATTCTTGGAACATTTAGACTGATGACGAGAGGGAAGCACACTGCTGGGCCTCAAAAGGCATCTCTTACATAAGGCCACTTCTCCTAGATCAGGAGACATAGCTCATTCACCTAATACATAGATATAAGCATAGAGAAAGAGGCAAAATGAGAAGGCAAAGGAATGCACTCCAAGCAAGGGAACAGGACAAAACCCCAGAAAAAGAACTAAATGAAACAGAAATAAGCAATCTACCTGCCAGAGTTCTAACAAGAAGTCATAAGGATGCTCACTGACCTTGGGAGAAGACTGGATGAACACAGTGAGAACGTCAACAAAGAATTGGAAAATATAAAAAAGAACCAGTCAGAAATGAAGAATACAATACTGAAAATGAAAAATTCACTAGAGGGACTCAATAGCAGAGTAGATGATTCAGAAGAACGGATTGGAGAGCTGGATGAAAGACTAGAGTAAATCACCCAAGCTGAACAGATAAAAGAAAAAAGAATTTAAAAGAACAACAATAGTCTAAGGGAACTCTGGGACAATATCAAGCGCACTAACATTTGTCGTATAGGTGTCCCAGGAGGAGAAGAGAGACAAAGGGGAAGAGAATCTTTTTGAAGAAATAATAGCTGAAAACTTTCCTAACCTAAGGAAGGAAACAGACATCCAACTACAGGAAGCACAGAGAACACCAAACAAGGTAATCCAAAAGAGGCCCACACCAAGATACCTTATAATTAAAATGTCCAAAATTAAAGATAAAGAGAGAATTCTAAAAGCTGCAAGAGAAAGGCAACAAGTGACATACAAAGGAAACCCCATAAGGCTATCAGCTGACCTCTCAGCTGAAATCCTAAGGCTAGAAGAGAGTGGCATTATATATTTGAAGCACTTAAAGGAAAAAGCCTACAGCCAAGAATAATCTACCCAACAAGATTATCATTCAGAATGGAAGTAGAGATAAAGAGTTTCCCACACAAGCAAAAATTAAAGGAGTTTATCACCAAGAAACAAGTTCTACAAGAAACATTGAAGGGACTTATGTAAGTGGGAAAGAGAAGACCACAAATAGAAATAAGAAAATTACCCCAAAAAACCCCCCAAAACACCCAGCGATAAAATAAAATCACTGGTAAAGGCAAAGATACAGTAAAGGTAGCAGATCAACCACCTATGAAGATAATATGAAGGTTAAAAGACAAAAGTACTAAAATGAACTATTTCAATGATAAGAGGTTAATGGATAGGCACACACAAAATAAGAGATTAGCTGTTATTTCAAAAACATAAAATGTCGGAGGAGAGGAGTAAAAGTGTAGAGCTTTTAGAAAGAGGTTCCACTAGTGAGACCATCACCTCGATATAGATTGCTATATACAAAGATTATTATATATGAACCTCATCGTAATCACAAACCGGAAACTTATAATAAATACACAAATAAGTAAGAGAAAGGAAATCAAACTTATTACTAAAGAAAGCCATCAAACCACAAGGGAAGAAGAAAGGAACAGAGAAGAACTACTCAAACACCCAGAAAAAAAGTAGCAAAATCGCCCTAAATACATATTTATCAATAGCTACTTTAAATGTCAATGGAATAAATGCTCCAATCAAAAGACATAGTGTGGCCAATTGAATTAAAAACAAGACCCATATATATGCTGCACGCAAGAGACACACATCAGACCTACAGACACTCACAAACTGAAAGTGAAGGTATGGAAAAAGATACTCCATGCAAATAGCAAAGAAAAGAAAGCTGGGGTAGCAATACTTATATCAGACAAAATTGACTTTAAAACAAAAACTGTAACAAGAGACAAAGAAAGGCACTACATAATGATAAAGGGAACAATCCAACAAGAGGATATAACACTTGTAAATATCTATGCACCCAACACAGGAACACATAAGTATATAAAGCAATTATTAACAGACATAAAAGGAGAAATAGACAGTAACACAATAATAGTAGGGAACTTTAACACTCCACTTACACCAGTGGATAGATCATCCAAACAGAAGATCAATAAGGAACATTGGACTTAAATGACACATTAGACCAAATGGACCTAGTAGATATATATAGAATGTTTCATCCAAAAACCACAGAATACACATTCTTCTCAAGTGTTCATGGAACATTCTCCATGATTGATCACACATTAGGCCACAAAACAAGTCTCCATAAATTTAAGAAGATCATAATAATACCAAGCATCTTCTCTGACCACAAAAGCATAAAACTAGAAATCAACTATGGGAAGAAAATTAGAAAAGCCACAGATATATGTAGATTAAACAAAATGCTACTGAACAAGGATTGGGTCAATGAAGAAGTCAAGGGAGAAATAAAAAACTACCTGGAGATGAATGAAAATAGGATATGCCAAAATCTATGCGATACAGCAAAAGTGGTTCTAAGAGGGAAGTTTATAGCAATTCAGGCCTACTTGAACAAACGAGAAAAATCCCAAACAATCTAGCAGTGCACCTAAAGGAACTGGAAAAAGAACAAACAAAGGCCAAAATCAGCAGAAGGAATTAAATTATAAAAATCAGAGCAGAAATAAATGAAATAGAGGCTAAAAAAAAAAAAACAGTAGAAAAAAATCAATGAAACCCATAGCTAGTTCTTTGAAAAGAGAAAAAAATGGACAAACTTTTAGCTAGACTCACCAAGAAAAAAGAGAGAAGGCTCAAATAAAATCAGAAATGAAAGAGGAGGAATTACAATGGACACCTCAGAAATACAAAAGATTATAAGAGAATACTATAAAAAGCTATATGCCCAAAAATTGGATAATCTAGACGATATGGATAAATTCTTAGAATCATACAATCTTCTGAAACTGAATCGAGAAGAAATAGAGAATTTGAATAGACCAATCACTAGCATGGAGGTCGAAAGAGTAATCAAAAACTTCCCCCAAAATAAAAGTCCAGGACCAGATGGCTTCCCTGGTGAATTCTACCAAACATTCAAAGAAGACGTAATACCTATCCTTTTCAAACTCTTCCAAAAAATTGAAGAGCATGAGAAGCTTCCTAACTCATTCTATGAAGCCAACATTATCCTGATACCAAAATCAGACAAGGACAATACACAAAAAAAGAAAATTACAAGCCAATATCACTGATGAACATTGATACAAAAATCCTCAACAAAATACTAGCAAATTGACTACAACAATACATTAAAAAGATCATACACCATAATCAAATCGGATTTATTCTAGGGATGCAGGGATGGTTCAACATTTGTAAATCAATCACCATGATACACCACATTAACACAATGAAGAATGAAAATCACATGATCATCTCAATAGATGCAAAGAAGGCATTTGATAAGATACAGCATCCATTTATGATAAAAACTCAAAATAAAATGGGTATAGAAGGAAAACACTTCAACATAATAAAAGCCATATATAATAAACCCAACTAACATCATTCTCAATGGAGAAAAACTGAAAGCTTTCCCTTTAACAACAGGAACCAGACAAGGATACCCACTTTCACCACTCTTATTTAACATACTATTAGAAGTCATAGCCAGAGCAATCAGGCAAGAAAAATAAAAAAGATCCAAATTGGAAAGGAAGAAGTGAAACTTTCACTATTTGCAGATGATATGATTTTGTATATAGGAAACCATAAAAAATCCACTAAAAAACTTTTGGAAATAATAAATGAATACAGTCAAATTGCAGGCTACAAAATCAACATACAAAAATCAGTTGCATTCCTATGCACTAACAAGTGAGTAGCAGAAAGAGAAATTAAGAATACAATCTCATTTACAATTGCAATAAAAAGAATAAAACACCTAGGAATAAACTTAACTAAAGAGGTGAAGATCTGTACACCAAAAAACTATAAAACATTGTTGAAAGAAATTGAAGGAGACACACAGAAATGGAAAGACATTCTGTGCTCTTGGATTGGAAGAATTAGCATAGTTAAAATGTCTATACTTCCTAAAGCAATCTACAGATTCAATGCAATCCCTATCAAAGCTCCAACAATACTTTTCACAGAAATAGAACAATGAATCCTAAAATTTACATGGACAACAAAGGATCCCAAATAGTCAAAGGAATCCTGAGAAAAAAGAACAAAGGTGGAGATATCATGCTCCCTGATTTCAAACTATACTACAAAGCTATAGCAACCAAAACAGCATGGTACTGACATAAAAACAGACACACACATCAATGGAACAGAATTGAGAGACCATAAATAAAACCAAACATATATGGACTGCTAATTTTCGACAAGGGAGCCAAGAACATACAATGGAGAAAGGAGAGTCTCTTCAACAAATGGTGTTGGGAAAACTGGGCAGCCACATGCAAAGGAACGGAAGTAGACTATTACCTTACACCATACACAAAAATCAACTCAAAATGGATTAAAGACTTGAATGTAAGATCTGTAACCATGAAACTTCTAGAAGAAAACGTAGACAGTACACTCTTTGACATCGGTCTTAGCAACATTTTTTCAAATACTATATCTGACTGGGCAAGGGAAATAATAGAAATAAACAAATGGGACTACATCAAACTAAAAAGCTTCCGCACAGCAAAGGAAATCATGAACAAATAAAAAGACAACCTACTAATTGAGAGAAGATATTTGCAAACCATATATCAGTTAAGGGGTTAATATACAAAGAACTCATACATCTCAACAACAAAAACACTAACAACTCAATTAAAAAATGGGCAAAATATGTGAACAGACATTTCTCCAAAGATATACAGATGGCCAACAGGCACATGAAAAGATGTTAAAATCATTAAATAGTAGGGAAATGCAAATCAAAACTACAATGAGATATTACCTCACTCCCGTCAGAATGGCTATAATTAACAAGACAGGAAACAATAAGTGTTGGAGAGAATGTGGAGAGAAGGGAACACTCGTCAGCTGCTGGTGGGAGTGCAAACTGGCACAGCCGCTGTGGAAAACAGTATGGAGTTTCCTCAGAAAATTAATAATAAATCTACCATATGATCCAGCTATTCCACTGCTGGGTATTTATTGAAAAAATTTGAAAACACAAATGCATAAAGATGCATGCTCCCCTATGTTCATTGTAGCATCATTCACAATAGCCAAGACTTTGAAGCAACCTAGGTGCCCATCAAGGGATGAATGGATAAAGAAGATGTGGTATATGTACACAACGGAATACTATTCAGCCATAAGAAATTATGAAATCTGGCCATTTGTGACAACATGGCTGGACCTTGAGGGTATTATGCTAAGCAAACTAAGTCACAGGGAGAAAGTCAAATACTGTATGATCTCATTTGTAAGCAGAAGATAAAAACAATGACAAACAAACACATAGCAATAGAGATTGGATTAGTAGTTACCAGAGGGGAAGGGGAGAGGGAGGAGGGTGAATGGGATGGTAATGAACATGTGTGTTGTGATGGATTCTAATTAGTCTTTGGGTGGTGAATATGTTGTAATCTACACAGAATTCGAAATATATTACCATGCACGCCTGAAATTTATATAATGTTATAAACCAATGCTACTGCAATAAAAAAATAAATTACAAAAAAAGAAGATTGAATCAGTAATTAAAAATTTCCCAACAAAGAAAAACCCTGAACATGATGGCTTCATTGGTGAATTCCATCAAACATTTAAAGAAGAACTAATACCAATCCTTCTCAAATTTTTCCAAAAAATGAATAGGAGAGAATACTCCCTAACTTATTCTATGAAGCCAACATTACCCTAAAACCAAAGCCAGACCAAGACACTACAAGAAAAGGAAACTACAGACCAACATCCCTGATGAATATTGATGGAAAAATCCTCAAGAAAATATTAGCAAACAGAATTCAGTATCATATTAAAAGGATTATACACTATGATCAAGTAGGATTTACTCCAGGAATGCAAGGATGATTCAGCATATGCAAATTGATCAGTATAATACACTACATCAACATCATGAAAGAAAAGCCACACATGATCACATCAATTGATGCAGAAAAAAATGTGATAATTTAAGGTCCTTTCATGATAAAAACAATCAACAAAATATAATAGAGGGAAACTACGTCCACATAATAAAAGCCATGTATGAAAAACCTACAGCAAAAATAATACTCGATGCTGAAAGGCTTAAAGTTTTTCCTCCAAGATCAGGAACAAGGCAAGGAAGCTTGTTTCCACCACTTCTATTCTAGCCAGAATAGTTCTGGCTGGAGTAATTAGGCAAGAAAAAGATATAAAAGGCACACAAATTGGAAAGGAAAAAGTGCAGTTATCTCTGTTTGCAGATGATATGATCTTGTGTGTAGAAAATCCTGAAGACTCCACAAAAATGCTGCTAAAACTAATAAATGGATTCAGCAAAATAGCAGGATACAAAGTCAACATGCAAAAATCAGTTGCATATCTGTATGCTAACAATGAACAATCTGAAAAGGAAATGACAAAAACAATGCCATTTACAATAATATCAAAAAGAATAAAATATTTAGGAATTAATTTAACCAAGGGTGAAAGACATACAATGAAAGACTTATCCAATGAAAACTACAAAACTTTCTGAAAGAAACTAAAGAAGATGTAAATAAATGAAAATAAATTTCATGTTCATGGATTGGAAGACTTAATATTGTAAAAATGTCAACATTACCCAAGCGATGTATAGATTCAAAACAATCCCAATCAAAATCCCAGTATGTGTGTTTGGGAGAAATAGAAAAATCCATCCTAAAATTCATGTGGAATCTCAAGGGATCCCTGAGTAGCCAAAACAATTTTGAAAAATAATTTTCCTTTCATTGAAAAAAGAAGGAAATTCTGCAATATGCCTCAATATGGATGAACCTCGGTGACATTATGCTAAGTGAAATAAGGCACTTACAAAAGGGCTAAAAACCTGAGGACACACTTGCTGGTTTCAAAAACTTCTGCAAAGCTATAGTAATCAATAGTGTGGTATTGGTATAAAGACAGACACATAGACCAATGGAATAGAATTAAAAGTCCAGAAATAAACTCTTGTGTATACAACCAAATGATTTTTGACAAGTGTGACAAGACTATTCAATGAGGAAAGGACAGTCTTTTCAACAAATTGTGAAAGAAAACTGGCTATTCACATGCAAAAGATTGAAGTTGGACCCTTACCTAACAACTTATACAAACTTTAATACAAAATGAATCAAAGACCTAAAGCAATAAAACTCTTAGGAGAAAACATACGACAAAGCTTCACAACATTGGATTTGTTGATGATTTCTTGGATATGACACCAAAGGCACAGGCAACAAAATATATATATATATACACAAACTGAATTTCATGAAAATTAAAAAAAGTATGCATTGATGAAAGACACTATCCACAGAGTAAAAAGGTAACCTATAGAATGGGATAAAATATTTGCAAATCATATATCTGATAAAGGATTAATATCTAGAATAAATGGAGAACTCCTAAAACTCAACAAGCAACCTGATTCAAAAATGTGCAAAGGGTTTGAATAGATATTTCTCCAATGTACAAACTACAAATGGCATATAAGTACATGAACAGATGCTCAACATCACTAATCATTAAGGAAATGCTAATCAAAACTGCAAGATACCAATTCACACCCAATAGGATGGCTACTATCAAAAAAATAGATAATAGGGGCTGGCCTGGTTGCATAGTGGTTAAGTTCACACATTCAGCTTCAGTGGCCCAGGGTTCGCAGGTTTGGATCTTTGGCACAGACCTAGCACCACTCATCAAGCCACCCTGTGGTGGAATCCCACATAAAGTAGAGAAATATTGGCACAGATGTTAGCTCAGAGACAATCTTCCTCAAGCAAACAGAGAAGGATTGGCAACAGATGTTAGCTCAGGGCCAATTTTCCTCACACACACACACATAGATAGCAACAAGTGTTGGCAAGGATGTGGAAAAATTGGAACCCATGTGTACTGTTGGTGGGAATGTAAAATTATATGACCACTGCAGGAAACAGTATGGAGGTTCCTCAAAAAATTAAAAATATAATTGCCATATGACTCAGCAATTCCACTTCTGGGTATATACCCCAAAGAAATGAAAGTAGTGTCTTGAAGAAATAGTTGTACACGCATGTTTATAGAAGCATTATTCTCAATAGCAGAAAGGTGGAAGCATTGCGAATGTCCATTGACAGATGAATGGATAAACAGAATATAGTATATGCATACAATGGAATATTATTCAGCCTTAAAAAGGAAGGAAATTTTGCAATATGCTACAATATGGATGAACCCCGAGGACATTACGCTAAGTGAAATGAGGCAGTTACAAAAGGACAAATACTGTATGATTCCACTTGTATGGGGTACTTACAGTAGTCAAATTCATAAAGACAGGAAGTATAATGGTGGTTGCTAGGGGCTGGGGGGGAGGGGAGAATGAGTTGTTGTTTAATAGGTATAGAGTTTTAGGTTTACAGATGGAATAATTATGGGAATACGTGGTGGTGATGGCTCCACAACAATGTGAATGGATTTAATACCATCATACACTTAAAAATGATTAACATGGGGGGGCTGACCCCGTGGCTGAGTGGTTAAGTTCACGCACTCCGCTTTGGCAGCCCAGGGTTTTGCCAGTTCGGATCATGGACAGACATGTCACCACTCATCAAGCCATGCTGAGGCTGCATCCCACATGCCACAATTAGAAGGACCCACAACTAAAAATACACAACTATGTACCGGGGGGCTTTGGGGAGAAAAAGGAAAAATAAAATCTTTAAAAAAAAAAAAGATTAAGATGGGAAATTTTATGTTATGTGTATTTTGTCACAATAAAAAAAATAATGCCTAGAAAAGTGAAAAGATCTAGATGGCAGTTTCTGTTCCCCAAGCCTTCCTTTCCCTGGTTTATTGATTCTGACCATTCACTTTTATCTGGGCATTTCATTCTAGGCAAACAGTTGAGCTCTGTGAGGACAGAGGCATGTCTCAATTCCTCACAGCCCGTTTCTAAAATATAGTCACATATTTCCATTTTCTTATGGTGCTTCATAAATCCAAGGAAGTTTGGCGTTTCTCCATTTGCTGGGCAAGGCCCCCAAGTGGAGGTTTAGCCACCCGCATGGCCAGCACTACATCACTGACAAACTGGTCTCACAGGCTGACAGGGAGTCAACAAGCACCCCCATCGACCAGAACATTTCTGCTTTTGTCAGTTTTGTTTTTGAGGTTCCACGTAAGATTTTGTTTAGCGAGGAAACAATGGTTCTACGTATGGGGAAAGATGGGGAAAAGTACTCCTTTTACCTACTTTAGGGGTTCTGCTGAGTTTGATTTGCCAAGTCATGCATTGTCCTTTGCCTTTATGGCTGTTTTCATTTCTCCGTTTTTGGGGCAGCCGAATTATCTGTGTGTGTATTGGTCTCTTGTATGTTTCAAAGACCCTCAGAGAGAAATTTCTCTTGCGTCTTAGAAGTACCATGTTATCTATTTAAGTAATAGGTTTGTCTTATCTTAAAATCTTTTTTAAATGGGATTTCCACTCTTCCTCTGGCCTCTAGAAACCCCAGAACTAAGTACGTGGCCTGCATTTAGGAGCTAACTACAAGACTTACTCTTCTCTGTGTGTTATAGCAGAAAAAACCCCTGGCTTTGTCTTTTGGAGATTAATTGCTGTGCTTTTGGTGAGGCTTTGCCTTTAGAGCTTTAATGGTGTCTTTTGCCCTGGGGATCTATAACATACACTAATTCGGAACTGCCTGTCTAGAGAGTCATTATGATAGCATTTGAGAACATGTTCTGGCTAATTTAGGAAAATATTAAATATAATTTAACTTCAAAAAATTAAACTTATGACCCAACAATCCCACTTGTGGGTATATTCCCCAAAAGAATTGAGATCAGAGTCTCAAAGAATACTTGTACATCCATGTTCATAGTATCACTATTCATAATAGCCAGAACGGGGAAATAACTCAAACATCCATCAATGGATGAAAGGATAAACAAAATGTAGTGTATACATACAATGCAGTATCATTCAGCCATAAAAAGGAAGGAAATTATGACACATGTTACATCATGAGTGAACCTTGAGGACGATATGCTAAGTGAAATAAGTCAGTCACAAGGGGACAAATACTGTATGATTCCACTTATAGGAAGTATACAGAGTAGTCAAATTCGTAGACAGAAAGTAGAATGGTGGTTTTCTGGGGCCGTGGAGAGGAAGGAATGGGAAGTTAGTATTTAATGGGTACAGAATTTCAGTTTGGGATAATAAAAAAATTCTGGAGATGGATGGTGTTAATGGTTATACAACAATGTGAATGTTGGGCCAGCCTCAGTGGCCTAGTGGTTAAGTTCAGTATGCCCCACTTTGGCAGCCCGGGTTCGGTTCCTGGGCAGGGACCTACACTGCTCTGCTAGCAGCTATGCTGTGCTGGTGGCCCACATACCTAAAAACAGAGGAAGATTGGCATGGATGTTAGCTCGGAGTGAATCTTCCTCAGGAAAAAAAGCAAAAAATCGTGGATAAAGCAAGCAATGAGAGCTATCGTTTTCTTACTGTGTCTGCTGTAGGGAGAGAGCTCTTTGGAGCTAAGCTGTAGTCATAAAATGTGTAAATTAGCTTAGAAGTATATTTATGTATAATCTAGCCATCCTTATCCCCAATAAACATTCATCAAGTGCCCACTGTGTGCCAGACACTGCAAAGTCACAGTCCCATCTCAAGGACCACCTCTGTGAGCCTGTACACTCAAGGAGGGTCTTAGGTGCCGTGGTTGACGTCTGAAGGAGCCTCAGTTGAGGGGAGCACAAAGGATAGCCCAGTCTGACTAACACAGGCTCCTATTTGTAAACCTTACAGCTCTCAGATTCCTGCCCATATGTGATACTAAAGAAGCGCCAATAAATGGTTAATATCCTGCCCTGAGTTTACCTCTGAGAGCTGCCCTATGGGAGTTTAGAGACCGGCCTAAGGGAGAAAGTGGTAAAACCACTGCCACAGCTCCCTCCTTGGGCTTTGAAACTCACTGATCTCTCCCAGTCAAACCAGTCAAGTTTCCTCACCACACGTCTTGATGTGATCATTTGGGCTGAACAAAAAGAAGACTCTATTTCACTTTCCTTTTGTTATTTCTCCTTTGTCTGGATGGTTACACAATAACTTTTTAAAAATCGTTGGGCAATTTTGACCAAATCAGGTATTTTTGCAGGTTGTCTATATTTAGTCCCACGTCAGTCTGCCATCTTGAAACAAAATGGCAATTAACAAATTTTATGATGACTGTATCTTTGCCAATCTGTTGCGTAGATGTTAAAAACCTCTCATTTTAAAGCTATAGAAAATTGTGTATGAGAATATGCTCATTCAACTTGTGAATTTATTTAACCCTGCTAATTTACCAAGGGGAGTTTTTTCTTATTTTATTTGATGGCTATAGCTTAAACCAACTCACTGCCTGTGCTGAAGTGAGAAGGCATTAACAATCAAGAATGAGTCTTACGCTTCACACTCTTGGGTAAATTGAGAAGTGCTCTTAGTTGTCTTGTACATTTAACCATGTGGAATAGAGAAAACTAAGAGTAGAGAAAGAATCTCCAGTGACAACAGGAATGGAATTAGCCCAGCTCTGAAAAGAAGAGGATGGGTAAGAGTGACAGTTGGCTGACTAGAGGGAAGGATTGTTCTGATTGGCTAATGGCCCCAACCTCACTGGTATCACACCTGAGAGAACAAGGAAAGGAACAAAAGAGAGACAGAAGGAAGAGAACAGCAGTGGGGCTGTGAATTTACCTCCAAATGGCAAAAAATAACGTTCAAAGAAATGACTGGGGAGGACAGAGATGGCCCTGTGGGGATGCTTGCTCTTCATTACTCATACCATGCCAAATGGGACACACAGGGCCTGGCAAAGTTGTCTGAATCCACTATCCCAGCTAAGACTGTGTGGTTCAAGTTGGTCTTGAGAACATCATGCTTATTTTAAGTGAGTTGTGGTATTGTCTTCCCTCTAGTTTTTGGCTTAAATCTCCCCTGCCTACCTCTCCCTCACATTTTATAATGGCATCAACTCTTCTTCCTTTCAGGCAAATGAAATGTTGCTCATTGGTGGGAAGCTGACTGCGCAGAAGGGGTGTGACAAAAGCCTGACTCCCAAGTATGATATATATGAATAATACATGATCACTCTATAAAATGAGAGCTCTCAAAAAAATTTTTGGTAGGCTGATTTAGTAAGTGACATCTCTGCAAAGAAAAAAAGTGAAGACTACAGAAGAACCTAGAATTTTGAAGGGAATTCTATGCCCAAGATGTGAACATCATGAAGAGAAGTGTAGAGAAGTAAATGGAGAGAAGTGCATGGAGAGTGCCTGGCTGGGTTGCTCACATGGCTCCTCTCAGCCTTCTGTTACTTAGTAAAGAGCGAATGAGGGGTGACTCAAATCTCAGGCAAAGCAGGAGCCCAGAGGACCAGAGGCTAGCCTCCTTGACCAACTTCCTCTCTTCTTTGGCCACATCACAGAGGCCCCAACCCACTCCTACATTTCTACTTTGTGTACACTAACGTGAACAAATGTTATAACTTCTCCAAAGGAAAGAAATATATATAATATATATAGAGAGACACATATATAATATATATATATAGAGAGAGAGATGCCCCAGTTTTAGACTATAATGTAAAATTTAGAAAAATAGAAATTAACAGTAAAATTTATTAGCCCTTAGCTTTTATTCTTACCAATACCTGAATTATTAGTCATCTAAGTACATTAAGGTCTAAAATCTTAAAGTAGGCTTTTAATTTTGAAATACTGCAGTTTTCTACCCTATCAAAAAGGTAACTTTTAAACTAATATTCAAATCATCCAATGTGATTTTTACCAAAGCAGACATTTGTCTGTGTCTTCAGAGATACAGTCAAATGATGACTACTTTTACCTCCTCTGAGTCTCTCCCTTCTTCTGGGGGGCAAGGCTCCCCCTGGCATGTTCTGTAGGCCATTTGAAAAGTCTCTGCTCATAAAAACCTTTCCACATAACTTTTCTAGGACACAAACCTGGAGTTAATGTGTCAGAAGAATCAGAAGGCTGACTGCAGTCTAGGACAGGAAAGAATGGGTTGGGGAAAGTTGGTTATGATAGGAGAAGGATATCAATAACAGAGAGGTCATCAAATGGGATCAAAGAGTGAGACGTAGGGTAAGTAGATGAGACTGAGCTTCCTGAGGGTAGTGAGCAACCAAGCTGACAGAGCCCTGTGTCCCTGGGCTGTCCTTCTCTCAGACTCATCTGTAGCTATTACTTCTGTCCATGAAATGTGTCATAGCTAAATCTTGTTCCTTAGCAAAACCACTAGATTTACTAAACAGATTCTTCAAATTTCCTCTAAGTATTTAGTGAGTATAGGTTTCAGTTCTTTAACCTGCCAATTTATAACTTTCTGTCATATGATCAGGTATTATTTTTGTAATCACGAAACAATCATGTGGAGAATTCAGCTTCTACTGATTATGAACTTGGTAATTTGGGCCAACTCTCCCACTGAAGACAAGTAACAAAGATAGAATAAATGTTTAAAATTCTTAAAGTATCAACAAGATAATAAAATACCAAGAAATTACTGTGTGAAGATCCAGGAGAGGAAAGAAATCCAAGGAGATAAGGCCACTGTTGCCTGGGGTTTTGTGCCAAACAGGAACAAAATGATTGAGTTGAACTTTTCACAGCCTCACAGAGCTAGTGGAACAAAATTGGAATCAAGGATTACCAAAAGTGGGAACCCTGGAAAATCGTTCTGTGCTTTGGGAATGAATCCTGGAAGCCTGCACTCTAGAAGTAAGGGTGAATTAAATATTAACCAGCCTTTACCCTCACTGCAAGCTCTGCAACCCCAATCATCTGTGTGGCCCATAAATTTCTGCCTTGAGATCGAATTAAGGTGAACCTAGATGCTAGATCACCCAGGTATGTACCTTAACTGACACAAGAGAAAATACACTTTAGAGGAAAAAAATGCTATCCTAGTACTCAAACCATTTTTGGAAAAAAAAAACAATGTTTAGGGCTTTTTTCTATCACTAGTTTTCTAGTTCTAGTTTTCTAATTTAGTGGACAGCACCTGATCAAAGATAATCAGACGTATGAGGAGGCAAAATGACAGAGCTGGAAACAACAGAAACACTCTTTTAGGGATTGTAGATACGTTATAAGACAGGAATAAAGCAAACTGAACAACTTTGTTCATATGTTAAAAGAGTTAAAGACAACTTGAAGTTAAAGACAACAACTAGTGGGCTGGAAATCATAAAAAGTTATATAGCAGATTTGAAAATGAACCAAATAAAAATTTTAGAAATTAAAAACATAATAACCAAAATTAAGAGCTTATCAGATGAGTTTAACCACAAATGTAGTCATAGATGAAGACAGAATTAAAGAAATGAAAAATAGGGTGGAAAAAATATCCAGATTGAAGCACAGAGATTCAAAAATATGGAAAACAAAGGGGGTAAGAGACAAAAAGATACAAAGAGAATGTGCAACATACATTTAATTAGAACCATAAAAGAAGAAGAGAGAATGGAACAGAGATAATACCTCAAGTAATAAAGACTATAAATGTTCCAATACTACTGAAAAAAAGTCAATCTACATAGTTCAGAAAACCAGTGAATCCAAAGCAGGAAACATAATGAGAAATCCACAACTAGACATATTAAGGTGAAATGGCAGAAAGTCAAAGGTAAAGTATTGAAAGCAGCCAGAGAAAAGGACAAGAGCTTGAAAGGACTAACAATAGGAATAAAGTTAACTTCCCGAGAACAGCAATGGATGTCAGAAAACAATAAAATTATATCTTTAATATGCTATAAGAAAATAAATGCAAACCTAAACTTCTACAGTCAAAGAAAATATTCTTCAATAATGAAGATGAGATCAAAATTTTCAGACAAATAAAAAAGGAGGAATTTTGCCAACAGGAAACTTGCCACTAAGATAAAGTCCAAAGAATGTTGTTCATCCAGAAGAAAAACGAATCCAGATGGAGGCAGAGATGTCAGAAGGAATAAAAAGCATAACAACTGCCTGTAAATCTACATTAACACTGACTGTAATGACAATAATGTCTTCTGGGTTCAAAATATATATTAAATTAAAATACCTGAGAAAATAACACATAACTTAGAACGAGAGTAAGTGGGGTTGAAGTGTACAAGGTTCTAGGCTTGTTCAGAAAGAAAGAAACTGGACCAACTACAGAAATAGTTGTCAAGGATACATGCCTGAATTTGTAGAGAAACCACCAACATATAATTAAAACAGGATACAGGTGTTGTCAGAAAAAAATGAGGGAACTTAAGATGTCCAAATATTTTTCCCTCCATAAAAGTTAAAAGAAACATGAAAAGTTCAGGATGAACTTTTTTTTACAACTTATCCAAAAGCTTGGAGCAACCTAGAGAATGTGTAGTCAAGAAAAAAGTCTGAAGCTCACTACAGTAAGCTTTGTGGCTTTTTAACTTGTCCTTATCCCGTTCTGCACTCTCTAGCTCAGTGGTATCCTTGAAAAATAATATCTCATATTCCCAGTAATGGAGGGAGCAATCCACCAAGAAGATATAACAATTATAAACATATATGTACCTAACCAAACCCCACAGTATATGAAGCAAAGACAGACAACTCAACTTATAAAATTGGAGACTTCAAAACCACACTTTCAAAAATGGACAAAACAACTAGACAAGAGATCAATCAGAACACAGAAGACTTGAACGACATTGTAAACCATCTAGACCTAACACATATCTATGGAACCCTCCATCCAACAACAGAATACATATCCTTTCAAGTGTACATGGAACATTTACCAGGCTAGATCATGTGTTAAGTGATAAAACAAGACTCAATAAATTTAAAATGATTGAAATCCTACAAAGTATATCCTCTAACCACAATGGATGAAATTGGATATCAATAAGAAATGGAAATTTGAGAAATTCAAACTTATGTGGAAATTAATCACAACATTGCTAAATAGTCAATGGGCCAATTAAGAAAGTGTAAGAGAGGGGCCGGCCCTGTGGCCAAGTGGTTTAGTTCATGCACTCTGCTTGGCGGCCCAGGGTTTCACCAGTTCAAGATCCTGGGTGCTCACATGGTACCACTCATCAGACCATGCTGAGGCAGCATCCCACATAGCACAGCCAGAGGGACCTACAACTAGAATATACAACCATATACTGGGGGGGTTTGGGGAGAAGAAGAAGCAAAAAAAAAGAAGACTGGCAAGGCAACAGACGTTAGCTCAGGTGCCAATCTTAAGAAAAAAGAAAAAGAAAATTCAAGAGAAATTAGAAAATACTTCGAGATTAATGAAAGTGAAAACATAGCATAATAAAATGTATAATAAATTACATAACAAAATACCTATATTTAAAAAGTAGAAAAATATGAAATCAATAACCTAATGTTCCTCCTTAACAAACCATAAAAGGAAAAGAAAATTAAACCCACAGCAAGTGGAAGGTAGAAAAAAAAAGATTACAGTAAAAGTAAGTAAAATAGAGAATAGACAAACAATAGAGAAAATCAGTTAACTCAAAAGTTGGTTGGTTGAAAAGATCAACAAAATTGACAAACTTTTAGCTAGACTGACAAGGAAAAAAGAAAGAATGCTCAAATTACTAAAATTAGGAATAAAAGAGGGGACAGTACTACCAAGCTTACAGAAATAAAAAGCATTATTAGGGAATACTATGAGCAATTGTATACCAACAAACTAGAAAAGCAAGATAAAATTGAAAAATTCTTAGAAAAGCACAAACGGCTGAAACTGAGTCAAGAAGAAATAGAAAACCTGAATTGATGCATAACAAGTAAAGAGATTGCATCAGCCATAGAAAAAACTTCCCACAAAAAAAATCTCAGAGCCAGATGACTTCACTCATAAATTGTATCAAATATTTAAAAAAGAATCAATACCAATCCTTCATAAACTCTTCCAAAAAACAGAAGATGGGGGAACAATTCCTAACTTACTCTATAAGGCCAGTATTTCCCTAATACCAAAAACAGACAAAGACATGACAAAAAAGATAACTATAGATTAATATATCTTATTAATATGGATGCAAAATTCCTCAGCAAGATAACATGGCACCATATGAAAATTATGTTCTATGACCAAGTGGGATTTATCCCAAGAACGCATGGTTCATTCAACATTAAAAAATCAATGTAGTATACCACATTGATAGAATAAAAGATAAAACTACACAATCATCTCAATAAATACAGGAAAAGTATTTGACAAAATTCAACAGCCCATCACAAGAAAACCACTCAAAAAACTAGGAATAGGGGCCAGCTCTGTGGCCGAGTGGTTAAGTTCGTGTGCTCCACCGTGGCGGCCCAGGGTTCAGATCCTGGGTGAGGACATAGCACCGCTCATCAGGCCATGTTGAGGCGGCGTCCCACATCCCACTACTAGAAGCACCTGCAACTAAGATATACAACTGTGTACAGCAGGGGTTTGGGGAGTTAAGGTAGAAAAAAAAGAAGATTGGCAACAGTTGTTAGCTCAGGTGCCAATCCTCAAAAAAACACAAAAAACAAAAAACTAGGAATAGAAGGAAATTTTCCTAACCTGATAAAGGGCATCTATGAAAAACCTACAGCTAACATCTTACTTAATGGTGACATTGAAAGCTTTTACCCTAAAATCAGGAAAAAGACAAAGATGTTTGCTCTTGACACTTTTATTCCACATTGCACTGAAGATTCTAGCCTGGGCAATTAGACAAGAAAAAAGTAAAAGGCATCCAGATTTTAAAGGAAGAAGTGAAACAATGCGTTTGCAGGTGACATAATGTTATGTATAGAAAACAAAGAATCCACAAAAAACTATTACAAGTAATAAATGAGTTCATCAAGTTTATAGGACACAAGGTAAATATACAAAAATCAGTTGTATTTTGGGACCAGCCCTACACCACTCATCTGTTAGTGACCATGCTGTGGCAGTGGCCTACATAAGAAAAAAAAGAGGAAGATTGGCAATGGACGTTAGCTCAGGGAAATCTTCCTCAGCAAAAAAAAAAGAAAGAAAGAAAGAAAGAAAAAGAAAAAGAAAGAAATCAGTTGTATTTCTATACACTGGCAATAAACAATCTGAAAATGAAATTAAGAAAAAAAATCTTATTTACAATAGAATCAAAAAACAAAACACTCAGGAATAAATTTAACCAAAGAAGTATAATACTTGTACTAAAAAACATTACTGAAGGAGCCAGTCCTGATGGCCTAGTGGTTAAAGTTCAGTGCACTGCACTCCAGTGGCCCAGGATTGGTTCCTGGGCACAGAACTATACCACTCATCTGTCAGTAGCCATGCTGTGGTGGCAGCTCACATAGAAGAACTAGAATTACTTACAACCAGAATATGCAAGTATGTACTGGGGCTTTGGGAGGGAAAAAAAAAGAGGAATATTGGCAACAGCTATTACCTCAGAGCAAATCTTTCCCAGCAAAATAATAATAATAATAATAATTACCAAAGGAAATTAAAGAAAACCAAAATAAATGGAAAGTGATTCATGGATTGGAAGACTTAATATTGTTGAACTGGCAAAACTCCTAAATTTATCTACAGATTCACTGAAATACCTACCAAAATTCTAACTGCCATTTTTTTGGGGGCAGAAATGGACAAATCAATCCTAAAATGCATATGGAAATGCAAAGGGCCCAGAATGGCCAAAACAATCTTGAAAGTAAAGCACAAAGCTGGAAAGCTCACATTTCCCAATTTCAAAGCTTATTACAAAGCTACTTTAATCAGGATAGTGTGATACTGGCATAAGGATAGACATATAGGTCAATGAAATAGAATTGAGAGTCCAGAGATAAACCCATACATGTATAATCAGTTTATTTTAAACAAACGTGCCAAGACCATTCAATGAGGAAAGAAACTGAATTGAACAAATGATGCTGGGACAAATGGATATCCACATGCAGAAGATTAAAGTTAGACCCTTACCTCACACCATATAGAAAAATTAACTTAAAATTGATTAAAAGAAAAAAACTTAAACATAAAGCCTAAAACCAGAAAGCTCTTAGAAGAAAAAATTGGTATAAATCTTCATGATCTTGGATTAGACAATGATTTTTTAGATAGGACACTAAAAGCACAAACAACCAAAGAAAAATAGATAAATTGAACTTCATGAAAATTTAAAAATCTTGGTATTTCAAAAGACACTACCAAGTAAGTGAAAAGGCAATTCAAAGAATGGGAAAAATATTTGAAAATTACATATGTCATGAGGGTCTAGCTTTCAGAATAAAGAAATCTTACAACTCAACAATAAAAAGAAAAATAGTTGAATTTAAAATGAACTAAGGATCTGAACAGACATTTCTCCAAAAAGGATACACAAATGGCAAGTTTGTATGAAAAGATGCACAACATCATTAGTTATTAGGGAAATGTAAATCAAAATAAAAATGAAATACCACTTCATACCATTAGGATAGATAATAAGAAAAAATGGAAAATAACAAATCTTAATAATGATGTGAAATTTGAATCCTCCTACACTGCTGGTAGGAATATAAATTGGTGCAGCCATTGTGGAAAACAGCTTCGCAGTTCCTCAAAAAGTTAAATGTGGAATTACCATACAGCCTTGCAATCCAACTCCTAGTCATATACCCCAAAGAATTGAAAACAGGTACTCAAACAAATTGAACATTAGTGTTCATAGCAGCATTATTCATGAGACAAAAGTGGAAATTATCCAAATGTCCATCAATTGTTGAATAGATAAACAAAATATGGTATATCCAAACAACAGAATGTTATGTGGCAATAAAAATAAATGAATAATTGATACATGCTACAATGTGGATGAATTTTGAAAACATTATGCTAAGTGAAAGAAGCCAGACTCAAAAGGTCACTTATTGTATGATTCTATTTATATAAAATGTCCAGAATAGGCAAATCCATAGAAATAGAAAGTAAATTGATGGTTGCTAGGGAGTGGATGGGAGAGAATGGGAAGTGCCTGCTAATGTGTACTGGGTTTTATTTTGAAATGATGAAAATGTTCTGGAATTAGATAGTGGTGATGGTTACACAACCTTGTGAATATACTAAAACCATTGAGTTGTATACTTTAAAATTAGGAATTTTATGTTTTTTAAATTATATCTCAATTTTTAAAAGAGTATATATTCTCTAAACTAACAGAGATAAAATGAAAATATATTTAATTCATTCAAGAAAGGAGCAAAAAGGGAACATAGACTAGCAGGATGAATAATAAACACGTAGTTGATATGGTAAATTTTAGCTCAAAATATTAATAAATACAATAAATTAAAATGGGCTAAATGCTTGTGTGAAAAGAAAAAGTTTCAGGATACACTAAAAATATATAGATATAGATATACACAGTATGCTATTTACAAAAAAAAATCTAAAATTGAAAAGTTGAAATTAAAAAGGTAGAAAATACAGGGGCCAGCCCTATGGTGTAGTGGTTAAGCTCAGCATGCTCTGCTTCAGCAGCCCAGGTTCATGGGTTCAGATCCCAGGTATGGACCTACACTCATCAGCCATGCTGTGGTGGTGACTCACATATAAAGTGGAGGGAGATTGGCTCAGGGTTAATCTTCCTCAAGCAAAAAAATGAAGATTGGCAACAGATGTTAGCTCAGGGTGAATCTTCCACAGGAAAAAAAAAATGTAGACAATGCATACTGCACAAATACTAATCAAACAAAACTAGTGTAGCCATATTGACATCAAAATATCTGTTAAAGCAAAAAGAATGTGAGAAAAAAAGTTACTTTATAGTGACAGCAGACTGAGTTCTATTGAAAGACAAAACAATTCCAAATTTGTGTGCACCTAATTACTTATCCTCAAAATAAATAAAAATTGACAGCTCTACTAAAGAAATTAGACTAGTGCAAAAAACAGAGGTTTGGGCACAACTCAGTAACTGATGGAATTTGACCCTCCTGTTCCTTCAATGAGAATGAGGTATTAAGAGTCATGTAACTGGTTTTGAGTTGTTTCATTTTTGCAAATTGTAAGTGTGAAAGGCAACGTCTAAACTGGCTCCCAATGATCTCCACCTCCCAGTCTTCACACTCTTGTGTAATTCCCTCCCTTTTAGTGTGGGCTGAACCCAGTGATTTATTTCTAACAAATAGAACACAGCAAAAGCAGTGTGATGTCACTTCTGAGATCAGTCTATGAAATATATATATATATTATATATTAAATATAAATATATTTATTTATAAAATATATATATAAATTATACATAAATATATATATATTTGGACTATTTCATGTTCTGAAAACGAGCAACTCTGAACCACACTTGATTTTGTTTTGAAGTCTAAATAAATGTGAAATGTATTTCTTCCTAGCAAGTGATATCAGCATCATGACAGTGTAAGTTGTTCCTCCTCCCCCCTCCTTTTTTAACAACTAATTAGACATAGATACACAAACAAAAGTGTCACAGCACCCTACGCCAAGGGACTCAGGAGGAATCTTGCCCACTTGTGCAACCAAAAATAAACAAATAAGACCTTAATGAGGGCTGTGGATCCAAGGAGTTAGAGAACCTGCTCCACCACAACTCACCACAGTCGGTAAAAAAATCCCGCAGAGTTCTGACCTGAGCAGATACCCACAGGCAAGAGATTTTAATGTCCAGCCTGCCTGAAAGGAGATTATAACCTGCCATCAAAGTGGGATAGAGACAGGCGGGGACACAGAGAACAGGGAGAAATTATACCAGAGCTACTCCCTCCACAGGACAACACTGCACGGGGCTGAGCTGAAGTGTGGCAGTAGTGGTGACCTCTCTCACAGAGGAGGTAGAAACTGGTGAGTAACTGCCTGGCTATACAGTTGTGTGTGTCATGACTGGAGAAACCTGTTTCTCTCCAGCAGCTCCCTGATTTCTGAGGAAAGGTCTTCATGACTGTGAAAAGGGAGGAGGAAGGGGACAAAGCATATAAGTATCAAAAGGCATTAAAGGAACATGGTTCCCACTGTCTTCTTCAGTACTTCAGCATGAAATCTGTGCACAAGCCTCTGGGATTACCCCACTAGAAAACTTCTCCAGCGTGGCCTACAGGCACCCTGAAAGCCCCGACTGCTAAAACCCATGCCTCCCTCCACTCTGCCACCTGCTCCTGTGCACTCCCGAGGGCATCCATGACAGAGGACTTCAGTAGACAGAGAGCTTGCTCAGAAAATAGGCTACAATCAGTTGGCAAGGGAGAAACCACAAACTTGAGTTATATTGCCACCTGCTGGAATACAAAGAAAAGGTTTCTAATAGGCGGCCTTGTGAATTTTAAGAACCAAAGTAAACATAAATCTTTAAGGAAGGTATCTGCTACTTCAGATATAAGCACAGAGGTGCACATATTCAAACGCTATTGTAACTCAAGGATATATGGTATCACAAAAAGTAAAATGATAATTTTCCTGCAACTAAACACAAAGGCATGGAATATTGCTATCAAACTTATACAGAATTCAAAATAGTTGTTATGAAGAAATTCAATGAGCCAGACATCATCATTATGGCAGTGTGGGAGGATCCTTTCTCTCCATTTCAATCTACAGTGAGCAAAACCTCCGTAACTCAACAAAGGCTACATTGCCCAACACACCAGGATACTGGAGAGATCCACACATCAGCATACAGGAAGGTGGGTGGATTGGAGGACATCGAGGAGGCAAAACAGGGGAAGAGCATAAGCAGAACCCAGGACCATGTACTCCAAGCTGTGGTGGCCAAGTCAGCTGCCCCAGCCCCTGGGAACTCAGAGGGCGGCAGTGGAGGCATGTTTGTCACTCTGGTCAGCTAACCACAGTGGCACATTTGGCCACAAGGTAATAGACAATATCTGAGACAGTGCCTCATGACCTGGTTCCCTGCACTTCTCCATCTCCCCAAGGTGGTGGAGCTTCCATACCAGGTGAGCTGGGACATGGCGGAGATGAAGCCAGCAACTGCAGTGACACCAACAACAGTAAGGCATCAGTGACCCCTAAAGATGCAGGTGGTGACAACAAGAATTCCAATGAAACTCCAAATAGGGGTGATGGAGGGTGGAATGTACAGATCCTCAAACAGAGCCAGAGGAAGCTCAGATAAGAGAAACTCAAAACTAGCACAATAGTGCCACTTACTGAAAAACAAAAGAAAGGCTTCTAATCTCCAAGCAGTTGAAAATTTTTAATTAAAATAAACAAATCTATACCTAAATAAGAAATGTGCATGCTACAACAAATGCACCAGCAGAGCAGTAACTCAGCAAGCACCACAAAAAGCCATGGTAACATGGCATCAAAAAAGAAAATAAGAATTCTCCAGAAACTAAACATAAAGCTATGGAAGACTATGATCGAACTGATAAAGAATTCAAAATAGCTATCATGAAGAAACTCAATACCCACAAGAATACTTAGAAAGGCAGTTCAATGAGGTCAGGAATAAAATCAATGAACAGTATGAATACTTTATCCAAGAGAATGAAATTCTAAAAAAGAATAATCAGAAATTCTGGAGCTGAAGAACTTAATAAATGAGATGAAGAATGCATTAGAAAGCATTACAAATAGAGCAGATCATATGGAATTATGATTAGAATTAGTGAACTCAAAGATAGAAAGCTAGAAATGATGCAGGTAGAAGAGAAAGAACTAAAACTTAAAAAAATGTAGAAATTCTTTGAGAATTATCTGACTCCATTAGAAAGGGCAACATAAGGAAAAGTAGGCGGAGCAAAATGGCGGGGTGAGCTGACCCGGGATTCTCTCCCCTCCAAAATACAACAAAAGATTGGAAGAACTGAATTTCAGAGAATAAACATAATGCCAGCTTGTTAGAGACCTACAATACCAAGAAGGCGGAGATCATAAACTTTGCTTACACCTTTGGAGGCGCTGGAACGGTAGGAGAGAACATCGCTCCCTCCCCTAGAGTCTGCGATCGCTGCGGCGCGCGTCGGGAAGGAGCGGGGGAGGGGCCGCGCGACCGGGGGATCATCCAGGACTCCTGCTGCTGATTCAGTGGAGACCCGCTGACGGGGGGATAACTTCCATCTGCGGGGACCCCATAAATTAAGGGCCTTGGGAGACCAGAGAACAGAACTGATCTGAACCCAGACTGGCGCGTGTGAGTAACAGCCCCTCCCCCCCAGCGAAGCCAGTGGTCGCAGCCATCTTGCCCCAAAGGTGGAGAGCTAACACGCTGCTCTCGACCCCCATCTAGTGGCGACAGGCTGTAACTGCAACTGAATTCTACCACCATGAGAAAAAACCGCTCCTCTACCATCCAGCAATTTATAAAAGCCCCAGACCAGAAGGAAAACAATAAAAACACAGAATTAAGTCCTGAGGACTTGGAATTAGGCAAACTAAGTGACAATGAATTCAGAGCAGCTATAATCAAAAAACTCAATGAGGTAGAGAGAAAGATAGAGAAACAAGCCGAGTTCTGGAGTTACTTCACAAAAGAGACTGAAATCATAAAGAAGAATCAAACAGAATTACTTGAGATGAAAAACACAATGGACCAGATAAAATAGAATACGGATTCCCTGAATGCCTGTGTAGACAACATAGAGGAGAAAATTAGCATAATCGAGGACAGACAGGCTGAATGGCACCAGACAGAGGAAGAAAGAGAACTAAGCATTAAAAAAAATGAGGAAAATCTCCGAGAGATAATGGATCCAATGAGGAGTAAGAACATAAGGATCATAGGAATTCCCGAGAATATGGAAAAGGAAAATGGAGCAGAAAGTGTGCTTAACGAAATTATTGAAGAGAACTCCCAAATCTAGGGATCAATGGAGAAATGTGTGTAGAGGAGGGTTTTAGATCTCCTAGATTTGTCAATGTAAAAAGACCTACCACAAGGCACATAGTAGTAAAGTTGGCAAATAGGAATGATAAGGAGAGAATACTCAGGGAAGTAAGGAAAAAAAAGAGAATAACCTATAAAGGAGCCCCTATCAGACTGTCAGCGGATTTCTCTACAGAAACGCTACAAGCTAAGAGAGAACGGAGTGATATATTCAAAGCTTTAAAGGATAAAAACCTTCAGCCAAGAATACTCTATCCAGCAAGAATTTCCTTCAGATATGAGGGAGAAATTAAATCTTTTCCAGACAAACAAAAGTTAAGGGAATTTGTAACTAAAAGCCCTCCATTACAAGAAATCCTCAAGAAGGCTCTCACACCTGAAAAAAGAAAAAAGGGAGAAAGGGGACACAATCCACATACTAGGGAGACCAACGGATAGAACCACAACAGGATAGCAAATATTCAATTATAGCATTAGGGTAAAAGTAAGGAAACTACCAAAACAAGGACGATCTTAGCACTCTAACTACAAATTAATAAGACGAGTTGGAATAAAAAATGAAAATAATTATTTAGGAGGGGAAGAGCAAAGGGTCTAAATCAGTATTGGTCAAGTAGGTAAGAGACCACCAGAGAATAGACTATATTATACACGAGATTCTAAATACAAACTTCAAGGTAGACACTAAAATAAAGTACAGAACAGAGTCACAAATCATAGATAAGGAAAAATCTAAGAAACCCAGCATAAGAAATTGCAGTATTAAATGGGTAGTCTAAAGCACACAGGAAAAGAAACACAGGAAAACAAGATAAGAAGCAACAGATTGACAGCATTAAGTCCACATGCATCAATAATCACTCTCAATATGAACGGATTGAACTCTCCAATAAAAAGACACAGAGTGGCAAAATGGGTTAAAGAACACGATCCAACAATTTCTTGCCTCCAGGAAACACACCTCAGCCCCAAGGACAAACACAGACTCAGGGTGAAGGGGTGGAGGACAATACTTCAAGCAAATAGCAAGGAAAAAAAGGCAGGTGTTGCAATTCTCATATCAGACCAAGTGGATTTCAAAATAAGACAGGTAAAGAGAGACACAGAAGGACAATATATAATGATCAAAGGGACACTTCATCAAGAAGAAATAACGCTTATAAATATCTATGCACCCAACATAGGAGCACCAAGATTCATAAAGCAACTATTAACAGACCTAAAGGAAGATGGTAAAAATAACACAATAATAGTAGAGGACCTCAACACCCCACTCACATCAATGGACAGATCATCCAGACAGAAAATCAACAAGGAAATAGTGGAGCTGAATGAAAAACTAAAACAATTGGACTTAATAGACATATATAGATCACTCCACCCTGAAAGAGCTGAATACACATTCTTCTCAAGTGCACATGGAACATTCTCTAGGATAGACTATATGTTGGGAAACAAGGCAAGCCTCTACAAACTTAAAAAAATTGAAATAATAACAAGCATCTTCTCAGATCATAGTGCTATAAGGCTAGAAATTAATTACAAGAAAAAAGCTGAGAAAGGCACAAAGATGTGGAGAGTAAACAACACACTACTGAACAAGCAATGGATCATTGAAAAAATTAAAGAAGAAATAAAAAAATACCTGGAAACAAATGAAAATGGTAGCATGCCATACCAACTCATATGGGATACAGCAAAAGCTGTATTAGGAGGAAAATTCATCGCAATACAGGCACATCTTAACAAACAAGAAAAATCCCAAATAAGCAACCTTAAAGCACACCTAACTGAACTAGAGAAAAAAGAACAAATGAAGCCCAAAGTCAGCAGGAGAGAAATAATAAAAATCAGAGCAGAAATAAATACTATTGAAATGAAAAAGGCAGTAGAAAGGATCAATGAGACAAAGAGCTGGTTTTTTGAGAAGATAAATAAAATTGACAAACCACTAGCCAGACTTACAAAGAAAAAAAGGGAGAAAGCTCAAATAAAATCAGAAATGAGCGAGGAGAAATAACAACAGACTCTGCAGAAATACAACAGATTATAAGAGAATACTACAAAAAACTATATGCCAACAGAATGGATAACCTAGAGGAAATGGATAAATTCTTGGACTCCTACAATCTCCCAAAGCTCACTCAAGAAGAGGCAGAGAATTTGAACAGACCAATCACAAGGAAAGAGATTGAAACAGCAATCAAAAACATCCCAAAGAATAAAACCCCAGGACCAGATGGCTTTCCTGGGGAATTCTACCAAACTTTCAGAGAGGATTTAATACCTATCCTTTTCAAGCTATTCCAAAAAATTAGGGAAGATGGAACACTTCCTAACACATTCTATAAGGCCAACATCACGCTGATACCAAAACCTGACAAGGACATCACGAAAAAAGAGAACTACAGGCCAATATCACTGATGAACATAGATGCAAAAATTCTAAACAAAATTTTGGCAACCAGAATTCAGCAATTCATCAAAAGAATCATGCATCAGGATCAGGTGGGATTCATACCAGGGACACAGGGATGGTTCAACATCCGCAAATCAATCAACATGATACACCACATCAACAAACTGAGGAATAAAAACCACATGATCATCTCAATAGATGCAGAGAAGGCATTTGACAAGATCCAACAGCAATTTATGATAAAAACTCTGAACAAAATGGCCATAGAAGGAAACTACCTCAACATAATAAAGGCCATATACGACAAACCCATAGCCAACATCATACTCAATGGGCAAAAACTGAACCCCATCCCCCTGAAAACAGGAATGAGACAAGGATGCCCTCTATCACCACTCTTATTTAACATAGTACTGGAGGTCCTGGCCAGAGCAATCAGGCAAGAAAAAGGAATAAAAGGAATCCAAATAGGGAGGGAAGAAGTGAAACTCTCGCTGTTTGCAGACGACATGATCTTATATATAGAAAACCCCAAAGAATCCATTGGAAAACTGTTAGAAGTAATCAACAACTACAGCAAAGTTGCAGGGTATAAAATCAATTTGCATAAATCAGTAGCATTTCTATACTCCAGTAATGAACCAACAGAAAAAGAACTCAAGAATACAATACCATTCACAATCACAACAAAAAAATAAAATACCTTGGGGTAAATTTAACTAAGGAAGTGAAGGACCTATATAATGAAAATTACAAGGCCTTTCTGAGAGAATTGGATGACGACATAAGGAGATGGAAAGACATTCCATGCACATGGATTGGAAGAATAAACATAGTTAAAATGTCCATTCTACCTAAAGCAATCTACAGATTCAACGCCATCCCAATCAGAATCCCAATGACATTCTTTACAGAATTAGAACAAAGAATCCTAAAATTCATATGGGGCAACAAAAGGCCCGGAACTGCTAAAGCAATCCTGAGAAAAAAGAACAAAGCTGGAGGCATCACAATCCCTGACTTCAAAACATACTACAAAGCTACAGTAATCAAAACAGCATGGTACTGGTACAAAAACAGGTGCACAGATCAATGGAACAGAATTGAAAGCCCAGAAATAAAACCACACATCTATGGACAGCTTATCTTTGACAAAGGAGCTGAGGGCATACAATGGAGAAAAGAAAGTCTTTTCAACAAATGGTGCTGGGAAAACTGGAAAGCCACATGTAAAAGAATGAAAATTGACCATTCTTTTTCACCATTCACCAAAATAAACTCAAAATGGATTAAAGACCTAAAGGTGAGACCTGAATCCATAAGGCTTCTGGAAGAAAACGTAGGCAGTACACTCTTTGACATCAGTATTAAAAGGATCTTTTTGGACACCATGCCTTCTCAGAGAAGGGAAACAATAGAAAGAATAAACAAATGGGACTTCATCAGATGAAAGAGCTTCTTCAAGGCAAATGAAAACAGGATTGAAACAAAAAAATAACCCACTAACTGGGAAAAAATAGTTGCAAGTCATATATCTGACAAAGGCTTAATATCCATAAGATATAAAGAACTCTCGCAACTCAACCACAAAACATCAAACAACCCAATCAAAAAATGGGCTGGAGACATGAACAGACATTTCTCCAAAGAAGATATACTGATGGCCAATAGGCACATGAAAAGATGCTCATCATCGCTGATCATCAGGGAAATGCAAATCAAAATTACACTAAGATATCACCTTACACCCGTTAGAATGACAAAAATATCTAAAACTAATAGCATCAAATGTTGGAGAGGTTGCGGAGAAAAAGGAACCCTCATACACTGCTGGTGGGAATGCAAACTGGTGCAGCCACTATGGAAAACAGTATGGAGATTCCTCAAAAAACTAAAAATAGAACTACCATACGATCCAGCCATCCCACTACTGGGTATTTATCCAAAGAGCTTGAAGTCAGCAATCCCAAAAGTCCTGTGCAACCCAATGTTTATTGCAGCACTGTTTACAATAGCCAAGACGTGGAAGCAACCTAAGTGTCCAGCAACAGACGAATGGATAAAGAAGATGTGGTACATATAAATAATGGAATACTACTCAGCTGCAAAACAGAGCAAAATCATTCCATTTGTAATAACATGGATGGACCTTGAGAGAATTATGTTAAGTGAAATAAGCCAGCGAGAGAAAGATAATCTGTGTATGACTCCACTCATATGAGGAATTTAAAATTATGGACCATGAACAGTTTAGTGGATACCAGGGGAAAGGTGGGGTGGGGGTGGGCACAAAGGGTGAAGTGGTGCACCTACAACATGACTGACAAACATTAATGTACAATTGAAATTTCACAAGATTGTAACCTATCAATAACTCAATAAAAAAATTGAAAAAAAAGAGAAAGGGCAACATAAGGATAACAGGTATCCAAGAAAGAAAAGAGAGAGGTAAGAGTAGAGATCTTATTTATTTTTTTCAAATTAAATTAAAAATAACAGTTGAGAATTTCCAAACTTGGGGAAAGAACTGAATATACAAACACATGAAGCTAATAGAACTCTCAATTATCTCAATGCAAAAAGACCATCTCCAAGACACATGATAATAAAACTGTCAAAAGTCAATGACAAAGAATATTAAAGGCAGCCAGGGGAAAAAAATCAATAACCTACAATGGAACCCCTATTAGGCTATTAGCAGATTTCTCAGCAGAAACACTATAAGCCAGTAGAGAGTGGAACAAGATATTATAACTTTTGAAAGATAAAAACTGTCAGCCAAGAATATTCCTTGGAGAAAAATTATCTTTCAGATGTGAATGAGAAATAAAGGCTTTCCCAGACAAAGAAAAACTGAGGAAGTTCATTGACACTAGACCTGCCTTACAAGAAACATTGAAAGGAGGCCTCCTACCTGAAACAAAAAGGCAGAGATATACAAAACTTTGAGCAAGGTGATAAATAGACAGACAGAATCAGAAAATTGCAACTCTATACCAGAATAGGTTAGTAAACAATTATGACAAAGGATAAAGGGAAAGGAAGCAATAAAAATAACTATAACTACTTCAATGTGGTCATGAATTCACAATACAAAAAGACATAATTTGTGAGAACAAAAGAATAGAAAGGGAAGAGGAAAAGGATGGAACCTCCATAGCAAAGGAAGATAATATGCTATCAGCAGAAAAAAGGACTATCTTATCTATGAGACCTTTTATACAAACCTTGTGGTAACCACAAAACAAAAATTTAAAGCAAACACATGAAACTTAAAAAAAGATGAAACTGAAAAGCACAAAAACAGAAAACCACCAAACTGAAATGGCAGACAGAAA
Organism: Equus quagga; assembly: GCF_021613505.1. NCBI lineage: Eukaryota > Metazoa > Chordata > Mammalia > Perissodactyla > Equidae > Equus > Equus quagga. The sequence continues at coordinate 116,557,704 of NC_060268.1, forward strand.
CACAAGGAAAAAGGAACAATGGAAATAGATAGCAACCAATGATCACAATATAAAATGGCAGTATTAAGTCCTCATACATCAATAACCACCCTAAATGTAAGTAGATTGAATTCACCAATCAAAAGACACAGAGTGATGGGATGGATTAAAAAACAAGACCCAACAATACATTGCCTCTAGGAGACCCGTCTCAGCTCTAAAGACAAACACAGCCTCAAAGTGAACGGATAAAAGATGATATTGTGAGCAAATGGCAGCCAAAAGAGGCAGGTGTAGCCATACTTAAAGCAGACAAAATAGACTTCAAGGAAAAAAAGATAACAAGAGACAAAAATGGACACTATATAATGATAAAGGGGATAACCCACCAAGAAGACATATTTATTAATATATATGCACATAACATAGAAGCACCAAAGTATATAAAACAATTATTAACAGAACTAAAGGTAAAAATCGACAGCAATATGATAATAGTAGGGGACTTTAATAGCCCACTTACATCAAAGGATAGATCATTCAGACAGAAAGTCAAAAAGGAAACACTGGCCTTAAATGCCACATTAGACCAGGTGGACTTAATAGATATATAGAGAACATTCCATCCAAAAGCAGCAGAATACACATCCTTCTCAAGTGCATATGGAACATTCTTAAAGATAGACCATATGCTGGGAAACAAAACAAGACTCAATAAATTTAAGAGGATTAAAATCATATCAAGCGTCTTTTCTGACCACAGTGGTATGAAACTAGAAATTAACTATAAGAAGAAAGTTAGAAAAATCACAAATACATGCAGATTAAATAACATGCTACTAGATAACTATTGGATCAATGAAGAAATCAAAAGAGAAACTTAAAAAGTACCTAGAGACAAATAAAAATGAGAACACAAGATAGCAAAATCTATGGGACGCAGCAAAAGCAGTACTAAGAGGCAAGTTTATTGCACATAGGCCTACCTAAAAAAAACAAGAAAAATCTCAAATAAACAATCTAACACTATGCCTAGAGGAATTAGAAAAAGAACAAATGAAGCCCAAAGTCAGTAGAAGAATGGAAATAATAAAAATCAGAGCAGAAATAAATGAAATAGAGACTAAAAGGACAATAGAAAAGATCAATGGAACAAAGACCTGGATCTTTGAAAAGACAAACAAAATTGACAAATCTTTCACTAGACTCACTAAGAAAAAAGAGAGAAGGCTCAAATAAAATCAGAAAGAAAAGAGGGTAAATTGTAATGAATACCACAGAAATAAAAAGGATTATAAGAGAATAGTATGAAAGTCATACACCAACAAATTGGATAGCCTAGAAGAAATGGATACATTCTCAGAATCATACAACTTTCCAAAACTGAATCAAGAAATAGAGAAGACTTGTCAAGATGGCAACATAGGAAGACTCTGAACTCACCTCCTCCCATGAACACAACCAGGTTATAAGTATTTTTGGAAAATTAACACAAGATAGAACAGAAAACTGGATAAAAAGAATGCCCACAACAAGTGACAGTCCTGACTGAGGTGGAAGAGGCAGAAATTCCTTCTGGAGAGAGGAAAAACCACCTTCATGAGCCATGGAGCTTCACAGCTGGCCAGGTAGAAGCCACCCTAAGGTACACAGCCCTCCCTGGAGAAGAGGGGACCTTAGCCGGGGCACATTACCAGTATAAGCGTCCTTCAGACTCAGCACAACTGAGATGAGTGTTCATAATATTTGGCTTTGCTGGCTATTAACTACAACAGGAAATACTCCAGGAAAAGCTATTGAACGTAAGCTGAAAAAAGCTGGCTCTTAAAGGGCCCATACACAAATTCATCTGTCTCAGAGAGCAACCTAAAATCACCAGAAAGAAAAGTGCAAGCCCTTTTGTGAAAAGAGACTCACCTGGTAGGCTCTGGGTGCATCTCAGTGAGACATTGGTGGCAGCCATTGTTGTGACCTAGTACAAGGATGCTGACAGATGCCACTGGAATTCTTCCTCTGGCCTATTAGCCCAGGAGTCTCCCCACCCACTGATGCACAGATTTAATCAAGTTCAGCCAGGGAAGGCAGCCCACCCTGGGAACTGGCCCCACCCAACAGCAAGCCCTCAGGCTAATTGCTGGCCTGCATAGACTGGGTACCTCGATCCTCTACAGGGAGGTGAGTGTGTCCACCTCTGTGGGGCAGGGCCAGTGCAAGGAGCAGGTGAACTGTGGGGGGCAATGTTGGAGAGTGTGGGGGCCTCTGCAGTGGGGTGACTGGGTATGCCTCAAGTGGTTAGGAAGTGTGCATAGGCCAGGACTGTGTTGACCATTTGTGTAGACCTGTAGTGGGTGAGGCTTATCAGTGACAGAACACCTGTGCTTCACAAACAGCCACAAAGATGACTGGCCCAGCCTTCCAAAGCCTGAAGCGATTGGGTGCTCCTGTGCCTGAGGCCACCACCACTCAGCTGCAAAACTAAGAGAGGTGACAACAGCCTTGCAGGCCTAAGGCCTATAGCAATTGCAAGCCTCTGAGCCTAGCAACCAGCCACTCACTTAACTGGTTGCCTACTCACTTAACAGTAAAACTGCCACAGGAATAAGCTATTAGACCTTGCAGCCAACTGTGCTGGGTCTCCCCAAACAATCTACAAACAGCTGGCCAGGTGGAAACTAGACTCCCTGTGTACCTGCAGTAAGAGCAACCCTGCCAGAGCAGAAGGGCACATGTAGCCCATACAGGGGTCATTCTTGGAACATTTAGGCTGTTGACAAGAGGGAAGCACTCTGCTGGGCCTCAAAAGGCATCTCTTACATAAGGCCACTTCTCCTAGATCAGGAGACATAGCTCATTCACCTAATACATAGATATATTAGAGAAAGAGGCAAAACGAGAAGGCAAAGGAATGCACTCCAAGCAAGGGAACAGGACAAAACCCCAGAAAAAGAACTAAATGAAACAGAAATAAGCAATCTACCTGCCAGAGTTCTAACAAGAAGTCATAAGGATGCTCACTGACCTTGGGAGAAGACTGGATGAACACAGTGAGAATGTCAACAAAGAATTGGAAAATATAAAAAAGAACCAGTCAGAAATGAAGAATACAATACTGAAAATGAAAAATTCACTAGAGGGACTCAATAGAGTAGATGATACAGAAGAATGGATCGGACAGCTGGACGAAAGACTAGAGCAAATCACCCAAGCTGAATAGATAAAAGAAAAAAGAATTTAAAAGAACAACAATAGTCTAAGGGAACTCTGGGACAATATCAAGTGCACTAACATTCATAGTATAGGTGTCCCAGAAGGAGAAGAGAGACAGAGGGGCAGAGAATCTATTTGAAGAAATAATAGCTGGAAACTTTCCTAACCTAAGGAAGGAAACAGACATCCAACTACAGGAAGCACAGAGAACACCAAACAAGATAAACCTAAAACAGCCCACACCAAGATACATTATAATTAAAATGTCCAAAATTAAAGATAAAGAGAGAATCCTAAAAGCTGCAAGAGAAAGGAAACAAGTGACATACAAAGGAAACCCCAGAAGGCTATCAGCTGACCTCTCAGCCGAAACCCTACAGGCTAGAAGGGAGTGGCATGACATATTTACAGTGCTAAAAGGAAAAAACATACAACCAAGAATAATCTACCCAGCAAGGTTATCATTCAGAATGGAAGGAGAGATAAAGAGATCCAGACAAGCAAAAATTAAAGGAATTTATCACCAAGAAACCAGTTCTACAAGAAATGCTGAAGGGACTTATGGAAATGGGAAAGAGAAGACCACAAATAGGAATAAGAAAATTATGAAAAAAGAATAAACAGGCAATAAAATCACTGGTAAAGGCAAAAATACAGTAAAGGTAGCAGGTCAACCAGTATGAAGATAATATGAAGGTTAAAAGACAAAAGTACTAAAATTACCAATTTCAATGATAAGATGGTAATGGATAGACACATAAAATAAGAGGTTAGATATGATTTCAAAAATAATAAATGTGGGAGGAGGGGAATAAAAGAGTAGAGCTTTTAGAAAGAGGTCAAACTAAAGTGACTATCAACTCAATATAAATTGCTATATAAATAAAATATTGTATATGAACCTCATGGTAATGACAAACCAGAAACCTATAATACAAAGAACAACAAACACATAGCAACAGAGATTGGGTTGGTGTTTACCAGAGGGGCGGGGTGTAGGGAGGAGGGTGAATGGGGTGATTAGGCACACATGTGTGGTGATGGATTGTAGTTAGTCTTTGGTTGGTGAACATGATGTAATCTACACAGAATTCAAAAGATATTACATTGTACACCTGAAAGTTATAAAATGTAGTAATCCAATGCTACTGCAATAATAAATAAATATATAAAGGAATTGAAAATGTGAAGAAAATTAGTTTAAAAAAGTGACTGACTGAAAGAGGAAGTATTTTGTACTTTCCTATCTTTTGGATATAAGTGTAGGATTTAGGAAGGCAACAGAAAATTTAGAGCTCAGATTTTTAAAAATAGAAAGTTTGCATGCTTCTTCCAGTATATACGTTGGGAGTTTTTTTTATGCCATCAAGGTACAATTTTGTGAATTGGGATGTTATTTATAAAATGACATTCCAATGGGGTAAGCAGGCCAAAGGGGTGTACCAAGCTGTTTGTGAAGCATTCCAAGCACTTCAAATGAAATCCTAATTTTATTAAAATAAAAAAACAAAATACTAGAATTTGTATTTATTTGCTATTGTAGATGTACTCAGCAGCGTCCTGCATGCCAAACCAACTTCACAGTTAATAATCTCTAATGTTAATACCTTTTATTTGTGCACCAAAGAATGTGTCTGCAAACAAAGAATACTTAAAAATAGTTAAAATTCAAAGTTAAGCTAGGCCAAAAAAGCTTAACAAGTAAGCTGGTAAAGCAGGACAATATTTTTATTTTACTAGTACTTGTACATTATGACATTGCACTTTTATTAAACTATGGTATGACCAGAATCCCTGTGCAATACTGGCCATAACTCCTCCAGAAAAGTTGTTAGAATTTTAGTAAATCCAGAATGGGTTCAGTAAAAGTGACAAAAGTAGAAAGACAAATGAAAACTAAAGATTCGTTGTGAATCAAAGTGGAAGAGAACAGCATTTTGCATGCTATGACAGGGAAGACTAAGTGAGAATGTGATAAATATATATATAACATTTTAAAATAATATAAGAAAAAAAGCCTTAAATACTGAGTTTTAAATTTTAGTACAAAAGAATCCCCTTTCAAATTGAGAAAGTAAGGCTAGAGGAAATCAAACAACACTTTCTTCAATGAATAAACTTATAAAACTCATTACAAGAAATAATCTTTTGGGAAAAGTATATCAAAAAATCAAAAGAAAAGTTTGAACACTTTTGTGAGAGGCAGAGGTTCTAACAACTGATGAGAGAAATTTAGACAAGTTTATCTTTAAAACTGGCATCAGGGAAGATTACTTGCTTGCAAGAAGAGAGCACGGAAACGCATTTGGATGTTTGAGCTATCTAAGGCTATGTCCTGGAAATTTTCTAAGTAACTATTTTAATTAAAATACAGCACATATATATAAAAGATGAACAAATCACATGCATATGTAGCTTGATAAAAATTTTATGAAGTGAGCACCAGCCAGATTAAGTTAGGGAACACTACTAGTACCCCAGAAGTATCAAACATTACTCCCCAAAGATGATCGCTATTTTGACTTCTATCACCAGAGATTTGATTGTTCATTTTGGGGCTTTATATAAATGAAATCATACCGGGAAAAAGTATATAACTATAAAATAAAATTGGCATCAGGTAGGATTACTATGACCTCATTTTAAATCCATGGCTGTAAAATGCACCAATATCACTCAACAAAAGAATATTAGAGACAACTTTTTAATTGTTTCTAAGAAGAATGAAACCATAATGTTTGTGTTCCTGTGAATGTTGACACTTAGACAAAACTACATTGTATACATATATAAATAAATATACACACACTTGTATATATTTTGATTATTACGTGTACTAGATTTTCTCAATTTCATGTAATTTTATCCTTTCAATAAAAATAATTCATTAAATGTAATAAAAAAGAAGAAATAGAGAATCTGAATATATCGATCACAAGTAAAAAGATTGAAATAGCACAATCAAAAACCTCCCAAAATACAAAAGTCCAGGACTAGATGGCTTCTCTGATGAATTCTACCAAACATTTAAAGAAGATTTAATACCTATCCTTCTCAAGCTCTTCCAAAAAAATTGAAGAGGATGGGATATATCTTAATTCATTTTATGAGGTCAACATTACCCTGATACCAAAATCAGACAAGGACAACACAAAAAAGGAAAATTACAGACCAATATCATTGATGAACACAGGTGCAAAAATCCTCAACAAAATATTAGCATATTGAATTCAATAATACATTAAAAGGATCATATACCACAATCAAGTGGAATTTATTCCAGGGAGACAAGGATGGTTCAATATCAGTAAATTAACATGATACGTCACATTAACAAAATGAAGAATAAAAATCACATGATCTTCTTAATAGATGCAGAGAAAGCACTTGATAAGATTCAGCATCCTTATATGATAAAAACTCTCAATAAAAAGGGCAAAGAAGGAAAATATCCCAACATAACAAAGGCCATATATGACGAACACACAGCTAACATCATATTCAATAGTGAAAAATTGAAAATTATCCCCCAAGCAGGAACAAGACAAGGATGCCCACTGTAACCACTCTTATTCAAAACAGTATTGGAAGTCCTAGCCAGAGCAATTAGGCAAGAAAAAAAATAAAAGATATCCAAATTGGAAAGGAAGAAGTAAAACTGTCTCTATTGGTGAATGACATAATATTATATATAGAAAACCCCAAAGAATCCATCAAGAAACTGTTAGAAATAGTAAACAAATACAGTAAAGATGAAGGGTACAAAATCAACATACAAAAATCAGTTACATTTCTATACATCAACTCTTAATTGGTAGAAAGAGAAATCAAGAATACAATTCCAATTACAATTGCAACAAAAAGAATAAAATATCTAGGAATAAATTTAACCAAGGAGGTGAAAGCCTTGTACACTGAAAACTATAAGACACTTTGAAAGAGATGGAAGAAAACACAAAGAAATGGAAAGATATTCCATGCTCATAGTTTGGAAGAATAAACATAGTCAAAATTCCATATTACCTAAAACAATCTACAGATTCAGTGCAATTCCAATCAGAATCCCAATGATATTTTTCACATAAATAAAATAAAGAATCCTAAAATTTATATGGAATAATGAAAGACCCTGAATAACCAAAGCAATCCTGAGAAAAAAGAACAAAGCTGGAGACATCACAGTCCATGACTTCAAAATATACTGTAAAGGTATAGTAATCAAAATAACATGGTACTGGCAGAAAAAGAGACCCACAGATGAATGGAACAGAATTGAGAGCCCAGAAATAAAACTACACAAAGAAGCAAGAACATACAATGGAGAAAGGAAGTTCTCTTCAGTAAGTGATGTTGAGGAAACTGAACAGCCACATGCAAAAGAATTAAAGTAGACCATTATCTTACAACATGCACAAAAATTAACTCAAAATGAATTAAAGACTTGAATGTAAGACCTGAAACCGTAAAACTCCTGGAAGAAAATAGAAGCAGTATGCTCTTTGACATTAGTCTTATCAATATATTTTTGGATATGTCTCCTCAGGCAATGGAAACAAAAGAAAAAAATAAGACTACATCAAACTAAAAAGCTTCTGCACGGAAAAAGAAACCATCAACAAAATGAAAAACTAACCTACAAATTGGGAGAAGATAGTTGCAAGTCACAGGTCTGATAAGGGGTTAATACCCAAAATTTATAAAGAACTCATATAACTCAAGAACAAAGAAACAACCTGATTAAAAAGTGGATAGAGGATCTGAACAAACATTTTTACAAAGAAGATATACAGATGGCCAACAGGCACATAAAAAGATGTTCAACATCACTAATTATTAGGGAAATGCAAATCAAAATCACAATGAGATATCACCTCATACCCCTCAGAATGGCTATTATTAAAAAGACAAGAAATTACAAGTGTCGGAGAGGATGTGGAAAAAAGGGAACCCTGCGTACTGCTGGTGGGAATGTAAATTGGTGCAGCCACTATGGAAAACAGTATGGAGATTCCTCAAAAAATTAGAAACAGAACTACTGTCTGATCCAGCTAATCCACTTCTGAGTATTTATTCAAAAAATATGAAAAACTAATTCAAAAAGATATACACACCCCTATGTTCATCGCAGCATTATTTACAATAGCCAAGACTTGGAAACCACCTAAGTGCCCATCAACAGATGAATGGACAAAGAAGATGTGAGATATATATATATCACATGTATAAATGCATATATACATACACACATAATTGAATATTATCAGACATAAAAAAAGATGAGATCTTGTCATTTGCAACAACATGGGTGAATCTTGAGAGTATTATGCTAAGACACTGAGAAGACATTGATGCAATTCTGGAAGGATTACAGCATATATGACTACATCAAGAACCTTGCTTGGGGGACTGGCCCGGTAGCATAGTGGTTAAGTTTATGTACTCTACTTTAGAGGCCCAGGGTTCCCTGGTTTGGTTCCCCAGCGTGGACCTACACACTGCTCATCAAGCCATGTTGTGGCAGCATCCCACCTACAAAATACAGAAAGATTGGCACAGATGTTAGCTCAGGGACCATCTTCCTTACCAAAAAAACAAAAAAAAAAAAAGAACCTTGCTTGGGCTTGCAGTGATGTCACCAAGAAGTGTATAAATACATCTGGAAGAAGATACTCAAGAGATTCATCCAGACATTAAAAGATTTGCTAAGGATGAGGAGGTTGGAGGATGTTGCAAAAATCAACAAGGCAGTGGTTGAGGAGGCAAACAACCTTAACCTAGGCGTGGATGAGGATGGTACTGAGGAGCTTCTAGAGGTGATGTCCGAGGAAGTGACGCATGAGGATTTGTTGGAACTGGAACAGGATGCACAGCTGAAGAAGAGGCAAGAACAAAGGAAACTGCAGAAGAAAAAGAAGAACCCTCAAGAAAATTCACAGTGAAGGATTTAGCAGAAGCTTTTGCAGACCTCAACAAGCTTCTTAAAACGTTTGAAAACATGGACCCCAACACCAAAAGGTTTTCATTAATAGAGAAGAATGCATGAGGTGCATTATATGCTTACAAGCAAACCTATTATGAAAAAAAGAAACAAACCAAGCAAATCACCATGAACATATTTCTGAAGAAAGTGACACACCCTCAAAAGAGCCTCAGGCAAGTCCTTTCTGAAATATTGCAGAGGGCGGCATTGTTATCATAGGAGATGACAGCTCCATGTGTGTTATTGCCCATGAAGACCTTATAGTGGGACGAGATGTGGAGTTGAAGGATGGTGATACTGACGATACTGACCCTGTGTAGGCCTAGGCTACTGTGTGTGTTTGTGCCTTTGTTTTTAACAAAAAAAGTTTAAAAAGTAAAAGAAAAAATTTAAAAATAGAGAAAAGCTCATAGAATAAGGATATAAAGAAAGAAAATATTTTTCGTACAGCTGTACAATGTGTTTGTGTTTTAAGCTATGTGCTATTACAAAAGAGTCAAAAAGTTAAAAAAATTAAAAAGTTTATAAAGTAAAAAAATTACAGTAAGCTAAGGTTAATTTATTATTGAAGAAACAAAGATATTTCTCTATACATTTAGTGCAGCCTAAGTGTAGTGCTTATAAGTCTACGGGAGTGTACAGTGATGTCCTAGGCCTTCACTCTCACCACTCACTCACTGACTCACCCAGAGCAACTGCCAGTCCTGCAAGCTCCATTCTGCATGGTAAGTGTCCTATACAGGTGTACCATTTCTTCTATACCATATTTTTACTGTACTTTTCTATGTTTAGATACACAAATACTTACCATTTTGTTACAATTGCCTGAGCAGTCAGGACAGTAACATGCTGTACAGGTTTGTAGCCCAGGAGCAACAGGCTATGCCACATGGCCTGGATATGTAGTAGACTAGACCATCTAGGTTTGTGTAAGTACACTCTATGATGTTTGCACAATGACAAAATCACCTGACACATTTCTCAGAATGTATCCCCATTGTTAAGTGATGCATGACTGTATAGATTTGATTTTTGTAGAATGATTTTATATTCAATGACCTTGCAATAGTTTATACGTAGATTCTTTTGGATTCTCTCTCTCTGTTTCTCCCTTTGTCTCTATCTCTCTTTCTCTGTATCTGTCCATATATGTAATTATCATTCTTGATTAATTTTCTTGTTAATTAACTTCCTCAACTTATTGAACTGACTAGGACCTCACATGCAATGTTAAATAAAGTGATGATAATGGGCACCCTTGAGTCATTCCCGATTTCAGAGGGTAACACTTCACCATTAAATGCAATGCTTGATTTCAAGTTTTGTTTGGTTTGTTTTTGCATAATAGGGAAGTATCCTTCTATCTTTACTTTGCTAAGAGGTTTTTTTTTTTTTTCAATCATGAATAGATGTTGAATTTTATCAAGTGTTTTTCTAATGAATCTCTTGAGATGGTCATATGCTTTTTCTCCTTTATTCTGTTAATGTATAAATCATTTTGATTGTTTTCAAATATTAAGCTATCCATGCATTTCTGGACTAAATCCAATTTGGAAATGGAACATTATCCTTTTCCATATGCTGTTAGATTCAGTTTGCTAATACTTTGTTCAGAAATTTTGCATGTTTATGAGTAAAACTGGCCTGTTTTGCAAAGGCCTCCAGTGGCCACACCACATCCCCTTGGCCCACCTCAGAGTTCAGCTGCATCTGTGGTGAGCAGCAGTGGAGGCTGATAGCTCAAGTGCATACACAATATCTTCCAGAATTCTCCCCCAAACCTTTTTTGCTACTCAGGAACTTTCTTAGCCAACACACAACCCACAACCCACAAGTGTGTGGGAATCAGTGTCCCAGGAGCGACCTTCAAACAAACTGAGAGGGAGGTTACCTTCTGTCTGTAAGGTGAGCAGTTCTGGAAGAAATTCTGTGTGGTGCTCAGAGGCCCTAAAGAGAAACGACCTCCCATAACCTCCAACATTGACCTCAATAATAAACCCTTACATTGCCTTGTTTTAATGTAGATTTTTTATTGTGATATAATCTATAAACAGAAAAATTCCCAAATGATAAGTGTCCAGCTAATGAATGTTCACAAAGTGAGCACACTCACATAACTGGATCAGAGCAGAAACAGACACTGAGAACATCTCAGCAGTCCCTCTCAGGCCCCCTTCCAAGCTCTTCCTGTCCTCCCCTGTTGAGTCCATTTCTATGGTCACTGTGATAGATCACCAAAGTCTTAGCACCTTAACACAACAAAAACCTATTTTCTTGAAGGTTTGCAGGTTAGAAGTCTGGCATGGGTCTCACTAGGCTAAAAGCAAGGTGTCTGCAGGACTGTATTCCTTTCTGGAGGGTCTGGGATAGAATTGCTTTCCTGCTCATTGAGGATTTTTGCAAAATTCAGTTCCTTGTGGTTGTAAGACTGAGGTCCACATTTCCTTTCTGGAGCCAGTTGAGAGCCATTCCTAGCTTCTAGAGGTCCCCACGTTCCTTGACTCCTGGCCCCTTTTCTCCATCTCCAAGGCTAGCAACAGTGGGTTGAATCTCTTTAATGCTTCAAACTTCCCCTGACTTTTCTTCTAACATCTCTCTGACTAATTTTTGCCTTCCTCTTTCACTTTTAACAGTCCACTTTGGCCCACCCCAAAAATCCAAGATAATGTCCCTATTTTAAGGTTCATAGCCTTAATTTCATCTGCAAAGTTCCTTTTCCATGTAATGTAACATATTCACAGGTCCCAGGGATTAAGATAGGAACATTTTTGGGGGCCATTATTCTGTCTACCACATCCCTCTCTGCCACCCTAATAAAAATAATCACTTTCTTGACTTTTAACTCTAAAGATTCATTTTTCTGTTTTGTATATAGATGGAATCATCCAGCATATACCTTTTGGAGTCTGGCTTCTTTCACTCAAGGTTATGTTTGTGTGGAAGCTTTAAGACCCAGTGCACAATTCACTGTGTTCCCTCTGCCCTGATGCAGTGTTGGTGGAAGCGTGTGTTGAGAGGAGGCTCTGTCTCCCTGGGTCCCTGACTGACTAAGCTGAGCACATCCCCCACATAGAACATGTAACATGAGCAAGAAATAAATTTTTGTTGTATTAAGCTAATGAGATTCCGAGCCTAGCCTAGACTGTCCTGACAGAACTTGGTGGCAGAAGTTTGGTGTTGCTGAAACAAAAATGGAAATTACGTGTCTTTATCTTAGTGGTCAGACAGTGGGAAACGAGAATACTGTTATTAAAGCCTAGAGAAACAGTTATCCTTGCTATTTAGTGATGAAATAATTGATAATATTATGAAATATTACCTCGAGAAGGAAATTACATACATGAAGACTGGTAGTTCCAGGAGAAGAGGTTGAAATACAGAACATTAGTAGTACATGTTGATTTCACTTTTAAATAGCTCATAAAAGATGATTCACTTGCAAGTAGGACGAAAAGGGAATAGAGAATAGCTGAATTCAGGCTCTTGCAGGGTTGGAAGAAACAATTACTTTTGATCCCCTTCTTTCCCCCTCATCCCATCCCCTCCAAAAGAATGTAACTTTGAGAAAGAGAAGATACTAAAATCGGCCTTTGGCAAGGATCGAATGAAGGGCAATGCCATCGCACCTATTGTTAAACCTCTGAAGGCATTAAAATGTTTCATATTAGGGTCCAACAAAGAGTATAGAGCCTAGAAAATCCCTTCATTAGAAAACAATGGCTCAGGAAAAGGAGACTAAGGTTATGGTTCTTGCAAGAAAGCCCATAGGCTGAAGCTGAGAAGGCAATAAAATCTGCTAGCAACACAAACTTTTACAACCTAATCATGGAAGTGATATTCCATCACCTTTGCTATATACTATTGGTCAAAAATAAGCCACTTGGTCCAGCCCACACTCAAGGGGAGAGCATTACACAAAGTAGTTACACAAAGTCATTATGGGCCGAATTGTGTCCCCTTAGAATTTGTATGTTGAAGCTCTAACCCCCGACTCATACCTCAGAATGACTGTAGTTGGAGATGGAGCCTTTAAAGAGGTGATTAAGTTAAAATGAGGCTGATAAGGTGGGCCCTAATCCAATATGACTGGTGTCCTTACAAGAAGAAGAAATTTGGACACAAAAGGAGACACCAGATTCACATGCACACAGAGGCAAGGCCATCTGCAAGCCAAGGAGAGAGGCCTCAAATGAAACCAACTCTGCTGACACCTGGAATACAGACTTCCAGCCTCCAAAACTGTGAGAAAACAAATTTCTGTTGTTTAAGCTGTCTAGTCTGTGGTATTTTGTACTGACAGCCCAAGCAGGCTAATACACGTGTAGATTCCAGGAGACGGGGATCTTTGGGGGCATTTTAGAAGGCTGTCCACCAGAGTGTGACTAAGTCACTGATTGAAATCAAATTGATAAAAGCTAAGTTTTTGAGAGAGTTGCACTGCCAAGGGGACTATCAGCCTGGAATAAAGATACTTACAACTAACCCTCAGGCTCCTACATCTCTATGGATAGGCAGTCCTGCCATGTGTCTGACAGTGAACACCACCAATGACTAACCTTCTGGATCTCTGTACCATCCTGACACTTCTACATAGCATGGGGAAATTTCAGGACACCACAAGCAAGGGGAGCACCTTCAAATTTTATAGAGAGAAAAAACTTACTAATTCTAAAGGCATAAGAATAAGATGGAAATGAGTCTTCACATCAGCAACACTAGATATCAGAAAACAGGATTAAATTTTTCAAAATTCCAATTAGAAGTAATTTGGACTTAGAATTCTAGAATTTTCCAAATATCTAACCAAACTATCATTCAGGTGAGAATAAAAAAAAGACATTTCCAAACTTATAAGGACTTAGAAAGTATAACACCCACAACCACCCACCTCGTCAAATAATTTCTAGATGACATGCTCTGGAGAGAAAAGTGAATCCAAGAAGAAAAGGTTGGATAAAAGAAGCAATGGTGAATCAACAGAAACAAAAATAAAACCCCATAACATATAAAAGAAAGCCAAACTCATCACTATCACCATCACCACCACCACTCATATAAATATTTGTGAAACTTACTTATAATGCCAGAAGGAATGAGGAAAGGGGATGCATACCATACAGATCTGAAATCAAAGTCCCAGATGATACACAGAGGATGAGTCAGAGCAACGGAGATGTGGGAGAGAGCAGAGAGAAGGAGCCAAACGATGCTATTTCTTCCTGCAAGGGGACAGGAGGCAGCTCCAGAGGCCCATATCCTTCTTTTGTTTACATTCAGTAGGAGAAGACATGACTGGCTCTTGGCCAGTTATTCCAGCAAAAGAATTACTACATTCTCTTGGACGTTGTTGGGTCAACTGCCCAGAGGAACTGTCCTGAGTCTCATTCTGACCCTTGGAGTCTGTGGTAAAGTCAACTCCACCAGAAGTACACAGTATCAGTTCAAATTTGAATTTGGCTGTGAGTCACAGGAAACTCCATAGGTTGCCACTTAACTGATGATGGTCTGGAGGGAGGCATTCCCTGTAGTGGCAGAGGCATTCCTTCCTCTTGTCTTGGCTAATGACATTTGTCTTCTGGACAAGGCAAGGACTTCACCTTTATCCTGCTTGTGTTCTGGAGAGTGAGGAGAAAGATAAAGGTATATTGGGTGGTATTATGGTAGTGTCAAATAAAAATGGCAAGTAATATGATATATTGGAATATATGAGGAAGCAATTTTGTGTAAACCTAATTCAGCCTGACCTTGTCTTTCCAAAAGGGCCTGACCGTGGCCGTTGAGCATGCATTGTATATCTGCTTTAGAGATTCCCTATGGCAAGAATAAAGGCCCTTGAGATACAGGTGCAACTTCTCTTCCCCTCCCAACATTGGCATTTCTTTAAGGATTAAGCATCTTTCTTTGGGCTAGGAACTGATTGCTTGCAGCACCCGCCTGTGACCACCCAGCTCAAGACAATGGATTTGCCTCCTGCTACGCCCTCCGAGATAGCAGACCACTACCTGCTGTGTCCATCAAGTGTGGTGCCCACAGGGCAATCTTGTGACTATTGTGGGAGGGACATTTCAATCACATGTGAAACACCCTCTTTGAAGGTATATAACCACCCTATGTACCCCCACTTCTTTGGAGTGCTCTGTTCCTTTGTGGAAAGACCCTCCCGGGTTATAATCCTCAGATTTCAGCTCAGAATAAACTCACCCAAATTTTCTTTTATAGATTGGTTATGGATTATTTTCGTCGACAGTAGGAATATTCAAACAGGTCAAGGAGCTGAATCAGGAGATGAGGTCAGGTAGATGCTGTAATTTTGCATATGACACAGCTGGAATAAATTATCCAGTCGATGTTGGAACAACAAATTTTCCATTTGGGAAGAAAAAAGTTAGAACCAAATATACTGATATGATTTAGGAAAATGTTTTTGAGTTCTTGACTTAATGAATGCCCACTTAAATAAGATGGAAAGAAGCAAAACCCATAAAGGAAAAGATTGACAAATTTGACAACAGCAAGATTTTAAAACTTTATTATAGCAAAGACATTCTTAACAAATTGTAATCTAGTGATAGGAAGGTAAAAATATTTGCAGCATATGTAGCAAAGGGGTAATATTTAGAATTTATAAAAATTTCATAGAAATCAATAAGAAAAAGACAAGCAACATAATAAAAATGGGCAAAGGATAAGAACAAGAAATTTATAAAAGAAGAAACACATATAGCTAATAAACATATGAAAAGATGCCCATCCTCACTTATAATTAGGAAAATACAAATTAAACACTGGAAAACCACTCTGAGTCCACTAAAGCAGCAATATTTTTGAACTTGATAAAGTTAAAGTTGGCTACATTGCAGGGCAATCATGTACTGCTATCGGTACAGCCACTTTGGAGAACATTTGGCACTCTGTATGCATATCCACTAAATGCACATCCACTGCCATCACCACTCTGCATTTACCCTAGAGAAGCACGTATGTATGTACATTAAGAGTCACATGAAGTATGTTTATTGCAGCACTTATACAATTAGGTGCACCTCTGGATGAGTGGAGCAGTTGGGAAGAATGGTTGTTCCCACAAGTGAAACCAGCAGAGAGTTAGCCATTGAGGATTAAGCAGCTAGGAACTAAAGGTTTTTTTTCTTTTTGCAATTACTGATTATAGCTCTAGCTGTTTAACCCACCCATCGTTAACTGTGCTGTTTAGGCAATATGCTCTCTGACTCCCACTAGGCTGCTACAGATAACATCTCCCTGGAGCCTAGGTCACCACAGTAATGGGTGTGGGAGCTGTTTCTAAGGAATTAGAACTCCTTGTCCACTTCAGGCCAGTTGAGATCACCAACTAAGCAAATGGGTCAGCACAGATGTCCAATAGGTGACCTTTTGACGTCAAGAGGCTAAAAACTCCACCCTCAGATCATACTAACACTGCTGTTTTGTGAACATGGGTCCTACAAAGAGGCATGAAGTCTGTCTACGCTTGTGCAGATCATCAGTTATCTCACCTCTCCTCACCTCCAATCACCTCTCTCCACATTTCAGACCACCTTGCCCCCATCCCATAAATATCCCTGAGTGCCTATTTTCAGGGAAGTGGATTTGAGGCTCATGCTCTCGCTTCCTTGCATGGCTGCCTTGTGAGTAAACTCTCTCTCTGCTGCAATCTCGTCATCTGGGTGTTTGGCTTTCTGGGTGGTGGGCAAAAATGAACTTGGTTGGGTAACATAAGGAGGGGAGAAATCAAGGCCATTGTTGGAGACGGGTGACTGCAACTTGATTGGAGATTTCAAGGATCGCTTTCCTAAGGATGTGACAATTGAGCTGAAGTCTGAAGGCCAAATAACCCTTAGTTAGGGGAAGAGAAGAGGCAAAGGTGCTCTGGGGAAAGAAAGGAGCATATGCGAAGGCGCTTTGCTAGGAAGGCCCAAGACGACTTTCAGCGACTGAAGGAAAGGCCTTATGTGTCTTGAGAACAGAGGGTGAGGAGGAGTGTGGTTCAAGAGGCTTAGAGGGACCAGGTCATTCTAAGCAGGTTAGCTGTGTTGAAGATTTTGGATTTTATACAAGAGCTACGGGGATCTACAGGAAAGTTATAAATAGGAAGTGGAGTGGGAGAAATGGATTTCATCAGATGGACATTTTAAAAGATCACTGTGTCTGGTTGCCTGTGCAGCATGGAATGGAGTGTCAGCGTGGGTGTCCATCCATGAGAACCAGCAACTTAGGAAACCGTTGGAACGACTGAGGTGAGAGATGATGGAGATTTGGGTTTGGTGGCAGCAGTGGACATGGGGGAAAACAATGATCCATCTAGTAGGAAATCATACAATCCTGGTGTATGCCTGGTCCCCAGCGTAATATTTATATTACTCCTTTTTACCCTCAGAAGTGTTCACGTTGGAAGCTAGATTATGCAGTCGCCCCACATATGGCAGGAAAAACAAGCCAGATCAGGTGACAGAGTAGTTGTGGGGGTGAGGGAGACGAAGTGTCAAGGATGACTCCCAGTTTCTGGTTTGGAGATCAGAATGGAAGTTGGTGCCAATCCCTGAGCCACTGTGAACCCTGAATGGGGGACAGGTTGGGGAGATGTCCCAGGATCAGACAGGAGATATACAGATCCAGAGCTCAGACTAGAAATCTGGCTGGAGATAGGAATTTGTGAATGAATTATTGATGACAGTTGGTAACAAACTAGGAGCTAGAAGGGTGTTGTCTAGAAGAAGCGCAAACACTGCAGAGAAGAGCTGCAGGGAAAGCAGGCTGCAAATGCGAGTCAGAAGCAACTCGAATGCCATTCTAGGAGGAGCCACTTATTTCCATCAAAAATTAAAGTGGAAGTCCATTGAAAGTTTTGAATTGAAGAGTGGTAGGATATTGTTCTGACAGCTTACTGAGGAATTTGAGAGTTTTTGAAGATAACTAAAGTATTCAGAGACTCGTAAAATGACTGTGTGAATAGATATCTTCCAGTTAAAAGTATACATAAATTAAACGTATTTTTCTAATCAAATTTAATCCTCTCATTTTACATTCTAATTCAAAAAACCCTTTGTTCTCCTTTTGTGAAACCCTTAATTAGCAGCATTTGACACGAGGGCTTTTTTCCTACCCACTCCTTTCTCCTGGAGAGTTAATCTGGAGCAACCCTTAATTACTCCCCAGAGCTATTGTTAAAAAATCTGTAAATGGAAACATTGTAAAAGCCAAGAATCTTAAAATTTCACCCTAATCAGAGTTTGTAAGATCAGAGCTTTTACATTTTGGCATCTTATTGTGCAAAGATGAAATTTAACTATTATGAGAAAACATAATATATGTTAATGATCAGTCCTCTATATTAGTCCATTGACCCAAAATCTCTCTTGCTTACAGAGATGTGTAGTTGCAACTAAGTTTGAATTACGATTCTACTACTAATAGATTTAGAGGAATTTGTTAAATCTCCCTTATCTTCAACCTCTTCATCAATAAAATAAAAATAAAAATACCTATCTCATGAGGCTCCTGTGATGTTTAAATGAGACAATATCTATATAGTGTTTAGTATTTTGTAGTTAATGTGTTTTATTAGTTAGTATTACAATAGAGTTTCTGTTTGGGATTGACAAAAATGGCAAGCAATAGGATATATTGAAGTATATGAGGAAGCCATTTGGTATAAACCTAATTTGGCCTGACTTTGTTTTTTCCAAAAGGGCCTGACTGGCTATTGAGCACGCATTGTATGTCTGCTTAGACATTTCCTTTGGCCAGAACAAAGGCCCTTGAGATAAAGATACAACTTCCCCCCACATTAGCATTTCCTTAGGGATAAGCATTTTTCCTTAGGCTAGGAACTGATTGCTGCACTCACCTTTGACCACCCAGCTCACCTGTGACCACTCAGCTGGAGACAACAGACTGCCACCCTGCTGTGTTCACTGAGAAGACCTACCTGCTGTTTCCATCAATCACTGTGCCGACAGAGCAGTCTCACGACTATTGTAAAAGGGACATTTCAATCCTATGTGAAACATCCTCTCTGGAGGTATATAACCAGTCTGTGCACCCCACTTCTTTGGTGCCCTTTTTTCCTTCAGGAAGAAAGGCCCCGGGTTATAATCCTCAGATTTAAGCTCAGAATAAACTCACCCAAATTTTCATTTATAGATTGGTTATGGATTATTTTCGTCGACAGTTCAATAAAAATTTTGGAAATAGTGGTGACGGTTGCACATTATGAATGTACTTAATGCCACTGAATTGTACACTTAAAATGACAGAAACAGTAGCTTATGTTATATATATATTTAGCAAAACAAAAACAATGAAAATATATAAAATATAATATTACATATCCGCAGTTTATAACCCATTATGTTAACAATATATTTCTTTTTTTAATGCTGGGTTTTTGTTTTGTTTTGTTTTGTTTTTTAGTGAGGAAGATTGGCCCTGAGCTAACAGCACAGCTTGATGAGAGGTGTGTATGTCCCACACGCAGGATCTGAACCCACAAACCCAGGGCCACTATAGCAGAGCGAGTGAACTTAACTACCGGGCCAGGGGCTGGCCCCAGCAATATATTTCTGAATTTCAGTTTCAGAACTCCAATGGAAGTTTTATTCCTACATTACGGGAATTGTGACGTTTAGTAATCCAACCCTCCCTGAGGACTTGTCGCTATTTAGCAGTTAGGGCTGTTGAAAAGTCTGTGACCCTTGACTTGTGAGAACAGTGCCCTCTAATGGCGGCTAGCATATGTTATTGCGACCGCTGCTCCATCATCAAAGAAGGCAGTTGGCAGCCACATCTACTCTTAAAATCCCCAGTTCCTAATTTTGTAAGCCTCGATGTCAGAATCTAAATGCAAAGGAGAATTTAAAAAATAATAGTGAGGTGACTAGTAAGAGAGAGCGTGCCTATAACTCACTTTCTGTTCCTTCAGTGCCTCTGCTCCTCGGGACGGAGGGAACACGGGAGAGGGAGACCTCTGGCGGCGGCGGCTGCCCGCAATGCACTGTCGGGGAGTCCCCGAGGGAGGAAACGACTTAAAGCAGTTACTCCCTGAAAGTCTGCTTGCAAAGGAAGCTAAATTTACTGTGAGGATTCAGGCTATAGTTTTTTTGTAGACTTTATTTTTTAGAGCAGTTTTAGGTTCCCAGCAAAATGGGCGGAAAGTACAGAGCTCCCCTATGCTGTCCCCCACCCCCAGCCACAGCTTCCCTCGCTGTGGACATACCCCCGGGAGAGCGGTACGTTTGTTACAATCAACAAGTTACAGTGACACATCATTATCACTCAGAGTCCATAGTTTACTTTAGGGCTCAGGCGTGGTGGTGTACGTTCTGTGGGTTTGATAAATGTTTAATGACATGTCTCCACCATAGTAGTTCCATCCAGAGTAGTTTCACTGCCCTAAAATGCTCTGTGTCCGCCTAGTCATCCCTCCCTTCCCCGAACTCCTGGCAACCACTGATCTTTTTACTGTCTCCATAGTTTTGCCTTTTCCAGAATGTCATCTAGTTGGTGTCATGCAGTTTGCAGCCTTTCAGATTGGCTTGTTTCACTTAGCAATAGGCATTCAAGTTCCTCCATGTCTTTTCATGGCTTGATATCTCATTTCCTTTTAATGTTGAATAGTATTCCATTCTCTGCATGTGCTACAGTTTATTTATCCTTTCACCTGCTGGAGGACATTTTGGCTGCTTCCAAGTCTTGGCAATTATGAATAAAGCTGTGATCAACATCCATGTGCAGATTTTTCTGTGGACATAAGTTTTCCAGGCTATAATTTTTTTACCTTTAGTCCTTAGTATCCGAGAACAGTAGCTGGTAAAATTTGACCCAAGCAGTACAGCTGTAAATCTAGTTCCTGCCATGCCTCCTCACCAAGGCAACCATCCCAAATGTTAGCAAAGTCAATACAAAGGTTGAAAGAACCATGGCGGAAGTATTTAACCATATTATCCAGAGTTTATTGTACTTGGAAACAATTAGTCCACGAGTATGCAGTAAGTACAGACTAAATGCAATCACAAACTTCCTTTTGATTGCCTGAGACCTTGAAACATGCCATGGTTGCTTTTAACTATAAATAGTTTAGGCTGTAATTATGGAAGAAACAATGTGGAAATGGTTTGCACAAGGACTTTTATAAAGGTTGTGACAACTGAACCAGTTGGTAGTGCCCAAGATAATCTTAATTCAGATCCTGGTAACAAGTTAGCACCAAAGACCCGAGATTAGTAGATTCATAGAACTGAAGCCCCCAGATAGCCGGAGAAGAAAATCCAGTATGTGTTTCAATGAAATATATAATTCTTAAAAAAATTATCCTGCAATGACCATTATTAAAGGTTAAAAAAAATTTAACTACTCAAGAACTTTATGAAATCTTTTATTTTCTAATTATCCACATGTTATTGTTTGTTGCTACCAAGCTCTGCCCTCAGCTCCATCACAGGTCAAAATATCACAGCAGACCCTGCCCTTTCCTCTGTGCCCCATCCTGACCCCTCCCTGGTCCTGCTGAAGAATCTTCCTAGGCACAGGGATTAGAGATTTTGCTTTCTTCATTAGGATCTTTGGTTTCCTGAGTTGCAGATGGGGCTTCTCTGTTTTGCTGATTCTGAAATCAGTTTTTACAACATTGGTGGATGTGCCCATATTTAAGAAAATCTGATATCTTGAAAAATCAAAACTTCAAAAGCAAAACAACTAGGAACAGTGTATTTACATAACAAAAGAGTGTTGTTGAAGTTTTCATTGAATAGCTCCTTTAAAATTTCAAGCTCCCCTAATCTGTTATGGTATATAACTGACATTACGAAATTTAGATCTAATACAACTTCACAGGATCACACATAGCACACATCTAGCTCATGCCCACACTACTACTGTGAGTCTTACTGGGTTTTTGGTCAGAAAGGTCCAGCCCAGGGCCTATTTAAGTAGGGGAAGTTCAACAAGATAAACAATCATTCTCTTCAGTAATAATTAACCCTAAGAGTTATTAACCCATGACTCAAAAAAAGCAAAAAAGAAAAGAAAGCTTTTCAGTAAGAATAACCATTATGAAAACAAAGTTAAATGAAGGTGTTTTGTTTACAGTTGGTGTTCACACTTGGCTCTGGTCACATGGGGTGGCAGAGCTCCGTCAGTGTGGACAGGCCTCAACCTGTCTATCTCCCCTCGGTAGTGGGCTTCCAGGCTGGTAAACTTAGAACAACTCAGAATTTTAATTTGATACCCAGATAGGATTCAATTAGCTTGAAGTGTGATAAAGAAGATATTAAAAGACATTCAAGGAAACAGACATTGATATCCAGCTCAAATATAGAAGTCACATAATTGCTTCAAGTTAATAATTAATTTTAAGATAATCGACCGCTGGGAAGCTAAACAAAGATGATTTTTTTTTTTGAGGAAGATTAGCCCTGGGCTAACTACTGCCAATCCTCCTCTTTTTTTGCTGAGGAAGACTGGCCCTAAGCTAACACCCATGCCCATCTTCCTCTACTTTATATGTGGGATGCCTACCACAGCATGGCTTTTTGCCAAGCAGTGCCATGTCTGAACTGGTGAACCCCGGGCCGCCGAGAAGTGGAAGTACGAATTTAACCATTGTGCCACCGGGCTGGCCCCCAAAGATGATTTTTTAATATTTATTTTTTAATTGAGATATAATTGACAAATAATGTTGTATTCATTTTAGATGTACAACATAATGATTCACTATTTGTACATATTGTGAAGTGATCACTACAGTGTCTAATTAACGTCCATCACTATACATAGTTACAAAATTTGTTTTTCTTGTGATGAGAACTTTGAAGATTTACTCTCTTAGCAACTTTCAGATATGCTATACAGTATTATTAACGATAGTTGTCACACTGTACATCATATCCCCATGACTTATTTATTTTATACCTAGCAGTTTGTATCTTTTGACTCCCTTTGCCCGTTTTGCCCACCCCCCACTCCAGCTCATGCAATCACTAATCTGTTCTATGGATGTATGAGCTCTTTTGTTTTGTTTTGTTTTTCTATTCTACATACAGGTGAGACCATCAAAGATGATTTTTTAAGTTAACATTACCTATTATCAAGGAAACATTGTTTTTTCCCCCAAGACTAGGCGATGAATGAAATTAAAGTATTAGAATAATAGGATTTTAGGGCTAGCGAGAACCAATTTTTCTACACAAAAGTTCAAAGTTTGTCCCATATATTGTCCGTGTTCTACAAATCAGTTTAGGCAAGATCATAAATCCACTCAGTGCCAGACCACATCTCAGAATTTGCAACTCAGTATTTTTCCATCGCTCCACACCCATTTCAAATTGCCCGGGACAGACTTTTCTTTCCATAAAGTGTTTAATCAGCTATTGTTTCAGCTGTGAGTCATATTATCTCCTTGTAGCTCTGTGATGGGTGGCTTTGCACACGTTGCTTTTCAGCAACGGAGTGGAGACAGTTACAATGAGCTTCTGTGGTGCTGAAACCAAGCTTCCTGGACCTACGTGTGGATATAGAGACCATTTTATTACCGGTCTGCCTTAAAAAATTTTTTTAATTCAAGTATAGTTGACATACAATATTATATTAGTTTCAGATGTGCAGCATAGTGATTTGACATTTACATACATTATGAAATGATCACAACAAGTCTAATAACCGTCTGTCACCACATGAAGTTCTGGCAGTGTTATTGACTATAGGCCCTATACATTACATCTCTGTGACTTATTTATTTTATAACTGGGAATCTGTAACTTTTAATCCCCTTCACCTATTTTTCCCATTCCTCCCAACTTATCTGTCTTATGATTAAGATAATGGCCTGTTTTTTTGTTTTACTTGCTAAGTGCAGCATTAGTGATTATTATTATAATCATAATAATTATTATGATAATTATTTGACACTCAGTTTCTCAAGATATATATAGAAGTAATAGGAGGAATGTAGGTTGTAATAATAAAAGCAAGGGAATGTGCCAAGAGCAGACATTTGGAATTCAAGAAAACAGAGAAAAGCCTGTTTTGGAAAAGCTAATGGTTTAGTTAGAAGTTGCAATTTGAGTTAATGTTTTCCCTGCTTTTCTTTGTTTCTCACATTTTCTACATTATTTCGTGTATTTTATATAAAAACTGTACAAACATGTTTTTAAAAAGCCCAATCCCTTAGAAACATATCCTCTGAGGCTGATTCACATTTAAGGAGATTAACTCGTGCTCAGTTGAGAGTTCCAGATATTAGCTCCTGCGTCTTTTTTCTTTTTCCGTTTCTTATTCATCAGGAGGAGAACTGAACCCTGGTGGTTGAGAAATTGCTGGGAGAACGTCTATTGAGTGTTTTTTCCTCCGCTTGGAAGGAAGGTGCTTTGTGGCCCGTTATTTATTTATATCTGAAAATTCCCTTTGCTTTGGCTCATCTTCTCTCTATTTCTTTCCCTTGTTCTCTTTTCTTTACTTCCTGTGTATCTCATTGTAATAGTTTATTGTCTGACATGTGTTTTTAGATTTTATCTTTGATCGTTCCCACAGTATGCTGAAAGTAATGACTGACATTATTTTATTTTTTTTTAAAGATTGGCACCTGAGCTAACAACTGTTGCCAATCTTCTTTTTTTTTTTTTTCTTTTTCTCCCCAAATCCCCCTGGTACATAGTTGTATATCTTAGTTGCAGGTCCTTCTCATTGTGGCATGTGGGATGCCGCTGCAGTGTGGCCTGACGAGCAGTGGCATGCCTGTGCCCAGGATTTAAACTGGCGAAACCCTGGGCTGCTGAAGCAGAGCGTGTGAACTTAACCACTCGGCCACGGGGCCGGCCCCTGACATTATTGATGAGACTAATAAGTAAAGGAAATTGTCACGTAAGAAATAATAACTTGAGAAATGAGGAGAGAGCATAAGTCCTCTTGAGGTTTTAATTCTGAGTTCTATGTGCTCCTGGCACCCATCTTCCCGCCAAGTCTGACTAGATGGATAATGATCTCAAGCTGGCTCACGATCTCATCACCAGCCGTAGACCCAACAGGATCACTGAAAAAGCAGCACTGTTAGAGGCAATAAAAATAAACCTTTGACAGTCTTCTGCACGCTAAATACTCTATGTTCTTGTCTTTCAAAGGTCGTGGCAACTGTGACCAAGCCTGCCTCAAACACAGAGGTGTGTCAACCCCTTTATATTTACTTTAGGATTCAGTTCTCCCTCAGGAAGAGCAAGCTGCATATCGTGTGGTGAAATTTTATCTCGTAAGGCACAAAAGCCCTCAGTTTTCTTTCCATTTGTTTCCTTTTCTACAGAGACAGACATAGACACGCAGGCGAAGGCCTGGCCTGCTGACCAGCCTGGCCTTGAGAGTCAGTGCAGCGTGTGCACAGGGACGTGGGGTTCAGATTATCAGGGGCACGTTTAGCAGCCGTTTGCTTGGTTGACCAACAGTCAATAAGATTAAGATGCCAAGACTTCCCTGGCATAGTAAGAGGAAGCAATCTAAAGGATGG
The DNA here is from genome assembly GCF_021613505.1 of Equus quagga. Classification (NCBI taxonomy): domain Eukaryota; kingdom Metazoa; phylum Chordata; class Mammalia; order Perissodactyla; family Equidae; genus Equus; species Equus quagga. The sequence goes on from NC_060268.1 coordinate 116,583,377, forward strand.
ATATGTAGAAATGCTGAAATAGGTTTATCATATTGACTTGCTGCCCCTTTGCCGCATCTCCCTGGGGATCCAGAGGTCACCTCTTTAGTAAGATGTTCACTAAGTGCAGGAGGCATCAACATCCTCCATAGTTGCTGTCCTCTGGAGCCAGGATTGGTGGCAGATGCTGCCACTGAGATGTGCTCCCTGATTTCAGAGAGGACGGCAGGATGGAAGGGAGGAGGGCAAGATCACAGGGAGGAGGGCAGGATCTCGGCAAACCGGAGGTGCAGCAGCAGTATGAAACCACCAAAAGACCCATTGGGCAGATGACTTTTATGGGTAGTTGAGACTAAATAGTAATCAGAGTGTTTTGAACCACAAGATACCTGAGAGTGGCTAACCAGTCATGGTATCCTGAGGAGTGAAATAGGTGGGCAGTCCATGCTTGATCTGTGTAACAGCGACAATTCTAGGACTTCTTACAAATCATCCCAAACTTAGTAGATTAAAACAATGATTAGTCATGATCTTTCACAGTTCTGTGAGTGGTTCTTTTTCTTATTGTGGTAAAATATACATAACACAAAATATACCATTTTAACCATTTTTAACCACTTCAGTGCCATAAAGTACATTCACATTGTTGTGTAACCATTAACACTATCCATCTCCAGAATATTTTCATGATCCCAAACAGAAACTCTGTACCCATCAAACACTAACTCCTCTTTCCCCCCTCCCCCAGGTCCTGGCACCCACCATTCTACTTTTTGTCTTTATGAATTTGCCTATTCTAGGGACTTCATGTAGGTGGAACCATACAGCGTTTGTCCTTTAGCAACTGGATTGTTTCCCTTAGCATAATGTCCTCAAGATTCATCCATGTTGTAGCATATGTCAGAATTTCCTTCCTTTTTAAGGCTGAATAATACTCCATTGTGTAGACAAACCACATTTTGCCTATCCATTTGTCTGTCGATAGGCATTTGTGTTGTTTCCACCTTTTGACTATTGTGCATAATTCTGCTGTGTATATTGGTGTACATACAAATATCTATTATAGTCCCTGCTTTCAATTCTTTTGGGTAATAGCCAGGAGTAGAATTACTGGTTCATATGGTAATTCTGTGTTTAATTTTTTTAAGGACTCATCACACTGTTTTCCACAGCAGCTGCACAATTTTCCAGTCCTACCAGCAATGCACCAGGGTTCAAATTTTTCCACATGCTCGCCAACACTTGTTATTTTCTGTTTTTAATTATTTATTTTTTTGATAGTAGCTATCCTAATAGTGTAAATGTCTCTCAGGGAGCTGCAGTCAGACAGGGACTAGGGCGGGGTCATCTGCTGCTTCCCTCACATGTCTGGCACAGAGCTGGGATGGCTGCAACAGCGGGGGCAGCTGGGCAAAGCCCCCTTTATACACCCCTCCATGTGGCTAGTTTGGGCTTTCTCACAGCATGGGGATCTCAGGATAATTGTACTTTCCATATCATAGCCCCTGGCTTCCCCTTGAGCAAGTATTCCAAACAGGAAGTAGAAGCTGCCAGTGTCTGACGACCTGGGCCCAGAATCAGGTATAGGGTCCCTTTCACTGTGTTCTTTACTCAGGTACTCCTGAGTCTGCCCAGTTGCAAGGGGAGGGGATGTGGAGACTACCTCCCAAGATGAAGAATGCCAAAAGATTTGTGACCATCTTGAAACATCCCCGGTCAAGCTGATAGGTTGGATCATGCTCCTAACAGCTCTCATAGACACACAGACAGAGGCCCTTCCTCTGATTCAGCCTGGGCCTCGTGAGAACCTGAAACTCCAGCCCAGCATCGCTGTCTCGGATCTACTAATGTTTCAGTCTGGGTGACACCTGCACCTACTGTCGGTGCAGCCTGGCTCTCCCTCCCCAGCCAGGGCTGAGCAAGCCTGAGACTGTATTAAGGTCTCTGAGGGCCAGCATCCCAAAGTTAGGTCCCCTTGAGGATAGGTAAAGAGCAAATCTCATCCAATGCGAATTGGTGGCAGACCTGGAGTCTGGGTGTAAACAAACAGGAAGAGAGCAATCTATTTTCTGCATTTATTGTTTCCTTCTGGGCTTCTGTCCTCCCACATGCAGGTTGTTTGTGTAAACTACTTGGAGGCCTCAAATCCAGGTGGCCAGACCAGTTAATTGTGGAAGAGTCATTTCTTCTTTATTCTGTTTAGGTAATAGGAAAAAATAGTCTGATTAGAAATATTATCTTAGAAGTAAGAACTGTGAAGTTCAATCAGTTCTTGTGGGTAGGTTTTGTGGTCACATGAAAATTTGTGAGATGAGTAAAGATTGGGGCAGAGAGATTCTATATTTAATATATTTCATTTTCTATTTTTTAAATTTTAAGGGAGAAAGTGTATCATATATACACAAGACTCTATAAAAGTAAACGTATAGTTTAAAGAAACAATGAAATGAGCATCTGTGTCTCAGCATTCAGGTTAAGATGATGAAGGTAACTAGCATCTCAGAAGTTCCTTATACACTCCTGTCAAGGGCCTCCCCTTGTCCTTTCACAAGGGATAACTATATCCTGACTTCTGTATTAATAATCCCCTTGTTTTTCCATGAGGCTTTACTTCTCATGTATGAGCCGTCAGTAACACATGGTTTAGTTTTGAAAAGCTGAGTTGAGAGCTCAAACCTAACTATGCCATCGCCCCTGTTATATGAAGCCTCCCAGGAGAAGAAAAGCTGAACAAGATCTGTGATTTGTAATCAGGCTCTTCTCTTTCTTCTTTCTTAAGGTGGCAGCTTAGATATGTTAGTTTTCTGGTATAGGTGTTTAAAGCTCTAAATTTCTCTACAAAAGTGCTATGAATTTCTCTCAAAGTGTTGTTTAGTCTGCATCCTACAAATTTTGATACGCTGTGTTTTCATTTAGGTTTAGTTCAAAATATTTTCTATTTTTCCATGATACTTTGACTCAGGGGTTATTAAGAAGTGAGCTGTTTAATTTTCAAATAACTGAAATAAATTTCCATTTTCTAAATATCTTTCTATTACTGATTTTTAATTTAATTCATTATGATCAGAGAATAAACATACTTTGTATGATTTCAATTCTTTAAATTTAGCACAGTATATTTGATGGCCTGGAAGATGGTCTACCTTACTGAATATTTTATGTGCACTCGAAAAGAATCTGTTTTGCGGTTGTGGAGTGCAATGTTCTACAAAGGTCAACTACCTGCAGTTGGTTGATGGTGTCATTCAGTTTGTCTACATCTTTGCTAATTTTCTGTCTATTCTATCAGTTATTGAGAGAAAAGTGTTGAAATATCCAAGTATAATTGCGAACTTGTCCATGTTTTCCTTTCAGTTCTATTAGTTTTTTCTTCTTTTCTTTCTATTAGCATTTTGGGATGCTTCTATTAAGTGCATTGATATACCTTCTTGGTGAGTTAACACTTTTATCATTATGTATTGTTCCTTTTTATCTATCCCTGGTAATTTTCCTTGTTCTGAAGTCTACTTTGTCTGATGTTAATTTAGCCACTCTGGCCTTCTTTTGATTAGTGTTTGGTTGGTGGTTGCATGATGCATCTTTTTCCACCTTTTTATGTGGATCTCAGTGTAGTTTTTGGTTTGCTTTTCTCTTATAATGGGTGAGGTTGAAAGTCATTTTGTATATTTAAGGATCATATTTATATCTTTGTGTGAATTGCCAAACTCATGTTGTCTGTCTATTTTTTTTCAGGTTTTTTGTCTTTTGTTCCTACGTTTTTTGAAGAGTATTTTATGTATGAGGAAGATTAGCCCATTATCTATAAAATATATTACAAATACTTTCTCCCAGTTTTCTAGCTGTATTTTAACTTTGTTTATGCTTTGGGTATTTTATTTCCGTGTTAAAGTTTTTATTTACTTATTTTATGTAGTTACATTTGCCATTCTTTTTTTGTTATTGCATCTCGATTTTGAGTCATAGTTAGAAAGCCTTTTTTTTTTTTTTTTTTTGAGGACTATTAGCCCTGAGCTAACTACTGCCAATCCTCCTCTTTTTTGCTAAGGAAGCCTGGCCCTGAGCTAACATCCGTGCCCATCTTCCTCTAGTTTATATGTGGGATGCCTGCCACATAATGGCGTGCCAAGTGATGCCATGTCTGCACCCAGGATCCGAACCAGTGAACCCTGGGCCACTGAGAAGCGGAACGTGCACACCTAACCGCTGCGCCACCGGGCTGGCCCCAGAAAGCCTTTTTACATTACACATACATTAGCTTAGGGACACATATGCCAAATATTTTATTCCAAAGTTACTTGAGTTGGTACCTTCCTCCTATACCCAGGTTAAAGAGGAATTCACCCATGTTTCTTGTTAGTATTTGTATGGTTTCTTAAATCCCTCACTCATTTGGAATGTATTCTTGTGTATGGTGTAAGATATGGATCTAAACTTGTTTAATTCCATAAAAAAATGGAAACCTTGTTAATATTTTTCTTGGTATTGCCTTACCAAAAAATTGCTTTACAAAAACAATTTTCTTCTTATTAATAAAGTAACTTGGGAAGAAGTGCATCTGTATGAAATTGAATCATCTTACCTAAGAAAAAGTGATGTCTTTTTATTTGTTCAGGTCTACTTTTGTGGTTTTCAGAAGTTTAAAAAATTTTCCTAATATAAATTTTGCACATTTCTTGGTTTAATGCATTCCTAGGTATTTTATTTTCTTTGTTGCTGTTGTAACATTTTTTTGAAGGAAGATTAGCCCTGAGCTAACATGTGCCACCAATCCTCCTCTTTTTTGCTGAGGAAGACTGGTCCTGAGCTAACATCCATGCCCATCTCCCTCTACTTTATATGTGGGATGCCTGCCACAGCATGGCTTGACAAGCAGTGCATAGGTCCACACCCGGGGTCCAGGACAGTGAACACAGGGCTGCCAAAGTAGAACGTGCAAACTTATCCGCTGAGCTATCAGGCCGGCCCCTTCTCTATCATTTTTATCAGCTAACTGGTTATTGTTTGTGTATGTGAAGCTATTGTTTTCCGTATGTTACTATTATATTGTTACTTTACTGAATTATTTCATTTGAGTTAGTTTTATCATTGGTTATCTAGAGTTTTACAGGTACGCAATTGTATCCTCTGCAAATAGAAATGGTTTTGCTTCTTTTGGATTGTGGTCTGTACAATGCATCATTGTTTACTCTTGCCTAATTGCATTATGCCTCCGGTATAATGTTGAAAGTAGTGGTGGTAATGGGCATCCTTGCCCTGTTCCTAATCCTGGTGGAAATGCTTCTGGTGCTCTGGTGTTTTCCCGTTAAGCAAGATGCTGGCTTTAGGACTTTAGGACTAAGATACATATTTACATGTGTTTATATATCTGTGATTAAGAAGGTGTCAGTTAATTTCTATTTTCATTTATTTTTACCAGGAATGGATGTTGAATTTTATAAAAGTTTTTGCAGCATCTATAGAGGCAATCTTGTGATTTTTCTCCTTAGATCTAGTAGTAGGGTTTACTATATTAGTCGATTTCTTAATATTGACCCAATTTTGAATTTCTGGAATAATTCCGTCCTGGTCTAGGTGTATTATTTTCTTAACGTGGTACTGAATTCTGTTTACCAATATTTTATTTTAAAATTTTGTCTCAATTTTCATATATTTTATTAGTTTGTAATTTTATTTTTTCTCTACTGTTTTAACAAGTTCAGGTATCAATGTTATATTTGCTTCATGAAAAGAATTAGGAAAATTTCCTTCTTTTTCAATGCTCTGGAACAGTTTAGAGATTATTTTATCTTTGAAGATTTGGTAGAATTTCCTCCTGAAACCCTCTAGGCCTGGTGCCTTTTAGGGGTATAGTTTCTTGATGACTTTCTCCACAGATTCTATAGATATTAGTCTGTTTGACTTTTCTAAATCTAAAGAGGTCAATTTTGGTTAACTGTATTTCTCTGGGAAATTATCCATTTCACCTAATTTTTCAAATTAATTTACAGTGAGATCTGCAAAATAGTCTCTTATGGTTTATTAAATTTCTCCTGTTTCAATAGCTATTTCCTCCTTGTCATTTCTTATTTTGTTGTGCTTTCTGCTTCTCCTTTATTTCTTGATTAAGTTACCTAGTGGCTTGTCTATTTTCTTAATTATTTTTGAAACTGGGAATTTGACTTACTAGTTAGATCTACTGTTTTTCTTGGTACCTCACTAATTTCTGCTTTTATCTTTAATTTTTCCTTCCTTGTGCTTTCATTTAGTCTGCTTTTTTGTTCTTTTTCTAGCTTGTTGACCTAGGAATTTAATTCATTTCTTTAAAATCTTTTATTTTTGTTGATAAAAGTGTTTAAGACTAATAATTTTCCTGTGATCACTGCTTTAAATGTGTCTTATGTTCTGACACATTGTTTTTATTATCATTATGTTTTAGAAATTTTGTAATTTTAGTGTATATTTCTCCTTTCTTCCAGGAGTCCTTAGTAGAAGCTCTTACATTTTCAGGTGGAACAGCTTTGTTTGGTTTTTGTTGTTAATAATTTCTAGTTTCATTACACTGTGAGCAGATAGGGTTGTCTGTGATGTTTCTACTTTATAGAACCCACTGATATTTTCTTTGAGACTTGATATATGATCACTTTGTGAATGATTCCTATGCCTTGAGAAGGCATTATATTTTCTATTATCAGGGTGAAAAGTTTAATACATAGCCGTAAGTTTTACCTTTTTGATTATGTTGTTTAGTTCTTTTATATTTCCCTTATTTTTGTTTGACTGGATTTGTCTTGTTCTGAGCAGTGTGTTAAAGTCTTCCACATTACTGTGTTTTACCTACGCCTTTTTGCATCTCTTGTAATTATTGCTTTATAAAGGTGCAGGCTTTGTCGTGTTATTTGGTGTATGTATATTTGTAATGGAAATATCTTGACTGTGATTTGTAACTTTTAGCTTTAAAAAATATAAAACCCATTTTGCTTTCTTCCTGGAATGGTTTTCTGCGTCCCACCCACTTCGTGTGGATAATTTCTGCTGATTTTTCCCATTGGTGTTTATATGTCATAACTTTCCCTGACTTCCCACAATTTAAGTTGTCTCTCTATTATAATTTATTATGATGAACCTATAAATTCATCAAATCATTCTGTACATGTTAAATTCCTACTATGGACCAGGCCTGATTCCAGGTGTTGAGGAAGCAGTTGTGAATAGGAAAACAAGGAACAGCCCTCAGGTAGCTCACAGTCACCATTTATTTTTCTTTCCTAACACTTAACACTAACAGTTAACTCCCAACATTAGTTGGTAGCTTACTGTTGTCTGTCTGTTGTCTGTGAGCTTCATGAGAAAAAGGGCTGTGCTTGTTTTGTTCACTGTTGAACTCCCAGCACTTAATACAGTGGGTACCATGGGGTTGACATTCCATAAGTATGTATTAAATGAATCCACAGATCCTTCTATGTGTATTTTATATGTCTTAGCTTCCATATTAGTGGAAAGTAGTCACAATTACACACACACAAATTGTTTTTTCAGTTCCACTGTAAGTTTCTCTCACCCTGGTGCAGTGTGAAATCCCTCATGAGGAAATGCCACTGAGAGACAGGGAGGCTTCGTTCTCTATTCAGACAAATATTCCAGTTCTCCTCATTTTCACCGTTGAATAAATGAATTATTTTAACTTTCTTATCTAGGGATTAGAAAGCCTAGAACCAGCTGGCATTCCTGCAAGCACCCCGAAATGGATGGGCTGTGGTCCAATACAAGGGCTGTGCTGAGGACATGCTATCGGTGTGGATAACAGAGCTGGAGGAACTGCAGTCAAGAGTTAGCCTTTTCATGCCACTAAAGTGAAAGCATTACCTTTCCCAGGAGGATTTTAGAAGAATGAAGAATTTCAGATCTTTAAAACCATCTAAAGATGCCTTTTTGATATATCCTACTTTGAAAGGATGCCTGGAATTGCTCCATTTGTTTCTGTAATAACACTGTGTGCCAACCACCTGGCTGCCAAGAAGTACAAAGTTTCTTTACAAGGATAGAGCCAGAAAGACTCATAACAAAAACTATTTTATTCATAAGCAACAGATTCCCTGGAATTAAAATGACCTCGCTCAGCTTCTAGAGCTCTGTGGTATGCTAGTATCACTTTAGTTAGACAGTCTTAGATATTAGGGAGAACATTCAAGTCGCCTGTGAACTACACACCCCAGAGAGTATGTTTAGTCCTACCATGGAGGGGGCTAGGTAGAATGGGGAGAAGGGCATATCTACCGCTTATCACCTGATGTGTGGAAAACCACTGTCTAAGTGTGCTATTATTAGGGAGCTGTGCTGGAGGCATACCCTCTGGAATCTTGGTGGAGGAAAAAGTTGAGAATCAGCTTTAGTGAAATGATCTTATCAGAGACAATATTTGACTGGTAGCCAGTCATCTGAGTTAATGAGAGGAGTGTCCTAGTCCCTTCTCAATGTAACCCAGTTCTGTGTTCTTGAGCTAAACACAGCACCCTTGAACCCAGCCAGCCATTTAAAAAGTTCATTCAGGATCAGAAGAAGATACAATCGAAAAGATCAAGGTAATTCCATGCCCTTCATTGGGACATTTGACTAATAAGGTAGCATCATGCCTGACTATAATATAGGACATATATATAGATCATTTTACCTGGATTAACTTCCTTTGTGAAATTATGTCTCTTTTTTTCTATATATAGAATATAGACTATATGCTATAACATACTTAATTTGGTATTAAAAAGTGGTATTCCAGAAGACCATTTCCTTGGGGACACTTAAATTAGAAATCATAATGAGAATCTGTGGAAGTGAGAGGAAGAGATGACACCCTGAGTTCCCTCACCCTCTACAAAAAACACTTCTTCATCCATTGGTTTCTAGTGGAAGGGTTAAGAGGAAAGAGAGCTTGGGATAGGAAGAGTCAGGAAGTTGCTTCTAGACATAAGGGGAAGATGTTAGGATGATGCCAATAAGTTTCAAGGACCATTAAGGTTTGGGGCAGCTTGGGAGGTTTGTTAGTTATCTATTGCCACCTAACAAGTTAACTCAGCACATAGTGGCTTAAAACAACATTTATTATCTCTCAGTTTATGTGGGGAGGAATTGGGAAGCAGCTTAGTTGGGTGGCTCTGGCTTATGAGATTGTAGTCAAGATGTTGGCTGGGGCTGCAGTCTTCTGAAGGCTTAACCTCAAGATGGCTCACTTACATGTCTACAGGCAAGAGGCCCCAGTTCTTTGCCACGTGGGCCCCTCCACACGTCTGCTTGAGTGTTCGCATGACATGATAGCCAGCTTTGTAAGAGAGAGTTAGAAGTCACACTGTCATTTCTGCAATATCCTACTTGGTCTGAGTCACCCTACTCAGTGTGGGACAAGGACAATGTAGGGTGTGAATCCCAGGATATGGGATCACTTGGAGCAGCTACCACAGAAGGCTATGCCCAATGCCAGCCTACAAGATGCAGAAAAAGCTGCACCTCATTAAAGGTAAGAACTGCCCTATCAACTGGATGAAGAAATGGGTTGGGACAAGTACTGGACAAACGGGGGCCCAGAATCTTAGGGAACTTTGGAAGAGGAAGGAAGGAAAAACTATGCAAAGTACTTATAAGGTTGCTTAAAGCTCAGATGTAGAATATTTGGGAGACATTTAGAAAACTGCCTTTCTCATCTAGAAACCTAGAGACTAAGGTGTGAACTGAGAGGATGAGGATGGTCATCGAGATGAACATCTCTTCCTAGGACATTACTGGGGACGACCACACTGCTCATGACCCTGGATGCTTACTCTGGGAGGGACTGGGTCTTTTACCAGATGGGAAAGCAGGTTTTGCATTGCCAACCCAAATCAGCCTTGGCTAAGTGGCTGATGAAGCAAAAGGGAATGTGGCTTTAAAATAGAAATATAACCCTTAATAGCATCTACTTCACAGCACCCACCCTGAGGGGATAAGTGAAAGTAGAAGAAGGACTGAGACTTCCTGTTGGCTTCACCAGCCAAGTTAATATTTGGCAAGTGTTTAGATTAAGTGAGACAAAAAAAAAGCCCTCATATATTCCTGTATTATTTTGCTCTCCTATCCATCATGCATCCACCTATCCAATTTTTATTGATCATTTACTTTGTGCCTTGATTCTCTAAAGAAAAACCAAAATTGTTGAATTTTCAATTCATAAAATAATGTGCTCTCCAAAGATCATTACCGCAATATTCTGTCTCTGGAACATGTGACCACACTAATCAAGGGTAAGGGAGCTAATATTTGTTGAAGGTGACAGTCACACAATTAACAAACGGCAACACTGCCACTGAGTTCCGGTTGGCCCGTCTGTCCATGCTTTTTGGATCACATCTCCTAAAACTATTTATCTAATTTTTTTCTTAACTCAGTAGCTGTTTCTCCTGAGCATCATGAGATGTTGCTTCTTTTGATAAGACTCTTATTGCTGCCAAGCATACCTGAAATAACTGCAGAGAAAGTTACATGATAATTTCTCCATACCTTAAAAAAGTTAGACATAAGTATCTTTTTGTAAACATCTATATTGGTCTCACTTTGTAATCATAAGAGTTCCTATTAGATTATAGGCACTTAAGCAAAATTTGTTTGTGTACACAAACACTTAAAAACAGAATTTTGTCAGATATTATTCTCAATAGATAATATATATTATCATGCATACATAATACATACTCAATACATAAATACAATATAATACTCTCTACAAGTGGCATTATCCACATTGTTATGGGTTGAATTATGTCTCCCATAATTCACGTACTGAAGCTCTAACCCGCAGTACCTCAGAATGTGACAGTATTTGGAGATAGGGTCCTTAAAGAGGGAACTAAATTGAAATGAGGTCATCAGAGTGGGCCCTAATCCAATATGACCATTGCCCTTGTAAGAAGAGATTAGGACACAGACAAGCAGAGGGAAGATCACGTGAAGACAGGGAAACAGCCATCGACAAGCCAAGGGGAGAGGCCGCAGCAGGAACCAATCCTGCTGACACCTTGATCTTGGACTTCCAGCCTCCAGAACTGTGAGAAAATAAATTTCTGCTGTTGAAGCAGTCCAGTCTGTGCTACTTTGTTACAGCAGCCCCAGGAAACTAACACACATATTTGACAGAGGACGAGGTTCGAGGTCGAAGTAAAATGACTTTCACAGGTACGTGGCTCTGTCAGGCTCAAATATGGGATCCTCTAACCAGGAGACCATCTCCCGCACTCCACCCCCAACAGAACACGCTCCAACGATGCAATAAACATCAACCAGCACTTTCCTCTAATGAAATCACTTTACCACCACCCCCAATCCTCTTGACAGTCTTTTTTAGGTTTTTTACATTTGCAGAACAGGTCACTGGTGACTCCATGTCATCTCTGGCCTCCAGACTCTTACCGTGGGCTATGAGAATTTAATTGTCACCTTGTCTCTCAAAACAGTAACTGAACAGCTTCACACATAAGTTAGAGGATCCAAGAGAACATTTTTCTTCCTAAGACATGCTTGTCATAAGCAAGTTATTTTAACACTTTTTAAAAGGAAAGCAATGACTAGAGTTTCACTATTAGTCAAAGTGGAGCCTGAAAACCTCTATGGCTGTCCCTTTAGTTCTAATAAGCTTAGAGCACACATGATCTTCATCAAGCAAAACAAGCTCAGGCGATCTGTTTACTGACGCAGCCAGATCAATGTCCAGATCCAGTGGGTATGCTGGACAAAGCAAACCGGACTGTTTGGTTCAGGGCTGCGTGCTGAAGACACGCCCCCACGACTGCCCAGACGTTTTGTTTCAGTCTTGGATATGCCCTCCTTCACTGAAATTCAACCCAGCATCGGAAACCACAGAAGCAATCAGTCTGTAAGCAGGGTGGCCACAGGGCCATATTGGGTTTATTATTGACCACCTTGTAAACAAAGGAGACAAGGATTGTTTCAGATTCAAAATGGGCCCAGTGGCTGGCTGTGCAGTCAGGCGGCAGGCACCGGTGGAGATAAGCTCTTATTCATGGAGGTGGCGCACTTGGCAGATACTTTTCCAATTCTCTCTTTCCAGCTTCTGATATTTCCTTTCTCACAACAGAGCAAACTGCCCCTTTTTGGTTGGCTGTCCTTGAGTCCTTTCTTGTCTGACAGTCTTTCTCTGCCTTTTTCTCTTCTTTTATTCTATTTTTGTGTGTGTATGTTGTTTTTTAAATCTCAGGACTACTGTTATAGGGATTAAAGAAAAAGAAAACCAATATTTTCAATGCAATAAAACTCTTCCTACAGTTCATATTCATCTTCTGGGGTATTTCAATTAATGTATTTTAAGGCACTCTCTTGGAATACGTGGCAGGAATTCACTTTCCATTCTCAAGTTCCAGAGGGCAGAGTTTCAAAATTTAAAGAAACTAGATCCCAATAGCAACCAGGCTCAGTCTATATTCCTAGGGAGGTATAGCCCAGAAGAATTTCTCACCCGGTAGATCCCAAATCTGGTTCCCTGCCATGTTTGGAGGTACAGAGCTCTAGGATTCAGCCCCAGAATGCCATGGGTGGAGCGAGCCCAGGGTCCAATGCTACAGAGACCCTCCCGGAGCTCCTGAAGCCTCCCTGGCAAAACTGTGTATCTCTATTCAACCTCCAGGCCCAGGAGCCCATGGGAACTGAGAAGAGGGCCCTGTCTGAGGGTGATGAGAATACCAAGGAGGACGTCTCCCACGGTGCTGAGCACGGAGGTTAGAATGATGGCAATACTTCCCGCTGGACCTGCGAAGACCCTTATGATTTAATTTGGTAAAGACAATGGAAAGGGCTCTCCAGGCAGCAATAATTCTATAAAATATTATTTAATGTGACTTAAAAATTTCCAATTTTTACTGATTAGAAAGCCATCTGAATTAATGAAATTTTAGAATTATAGAAAAAAATTTAAAACATAAAATATTTGATCATTAATAACTCCTTAAGTTAACAATGGGGCTCACTGAATGTTTATGGAATTAATTTAATGAATAGATAAAAATGATTTTAAATTAGCAAAACATATGTATGAAAATGATATTTCAAAAGCACGTGATATAGATCCTACTTCTTAACTATTTAAGAATTCCCTCTACAATCCTCTTAATATCATATAAACATTAAAAATAGCTAATAAGAGGAAAATTTTTACCCCAGCCTTTTCAAAAGTTCCAAGTTATTGTGGGTTTTCTGCATTTTTTCCCCTCCCCAACTCTTAGGTTTTATTCTTTTATGCACATTTGTATTTTTCTCCCTTCTCCTAATGTTAACTGCAAGACATTGGATGTCTGATTCCTTTGTCTTTCCCAAATGATCAGGGCTTCCTCATGTAATCCGTGCACCTCATACTGAATCAGTGATCGAGGGAGCAACACCTTTGCTCTGTCCTGTGACATGCTGCTAAAGGTTTGCTTTTTTCAAAAAAACATTAATATAACCTTGTCACTCTGTTGTCTTGTATATGTGCAATGGTTTGATGGCGTGGTTACAGGGTACGGTAAAAACCTCTACTCTCGGGAGGCACTATCTGGGCAACCCTGGGAAACTCAATCACTGAGTCACCAGTTTCTGTTCTGTAAAACTGAAGAAATAATAATACATGTTTAGATTTCGTGGATTTTGCGGATTAAACATGACAATGCATGTAAAATGCTTAGGACATCGAGAGCCTAATCAGTGTGGCTATAATTTGTTGAAGCTTTGCAATCACCTAGCGGGTGGGGGGAGGAGAGGAAGGAGGGTCTTTTTGGAACAGGAGATTGCTCTGAGCAGTGTGCTCGCCTGCCTCAGAAGAAGGGGCCTTGAATTTTCCCAACCAGAATTCCGTCCTCACGTGGCCTCTGACTGTTGACTGCACTTTGCATATCCCGCATCATATTGTGGATTGCATTGCAGTTATTTTACAGATATTTCCTCTCAGTAGAATTGTAAACTCGAAGTCCAGAGCCTGATCTAAGCACATCGGTAGGCATCTCCATCGTTCTCGCTTAGTCATCCCAAGTTCATAAGTTGGATCTCTCCATCCAATAATGCAGCTAACAACTGTACCCCTCCCCCTACAAAATCAAATTAATGTCACAATTCCAGTTTGCAGAAGCAGCATTCATCTTCTAATATATTCTTTGAGGATGCACGAGAGAAAACAGGCCTCCCACTGCACTCTTTCTTCTCAAAGACAGACATAGACAGGTTTATAAGGCACTTGGATTTCAGTACACTGTCATTGCAAAGCCAGCAATGGATGTGACAACTATCGGAATATGTGAAAATTCCTTTCTCTTCTCCAGGTAGGATTGTGGCTGCTTCCTTGCCCTCAAGTGGGAAGATTTAGGAAAAAAATGGTTGCAGTTTCTGGAAGGGAGTAGGACAGTCCTATCATTTCAGAATTGCTGGTCAGGGGGATTATGGTTGTTGGGAAATGATTACATGATCAGTTCTTATCTTCAGCGTGGCTGAAAAATTAGAGGAGGTCAAGGTTTTGCAACAGCTAAGGGGTTTCTCAAGAGTTCTTATCTTCTGTGAGGATTTGGGCAGCTGGTTTGGCCATGGAGTCTCTGTGATGTGTGCTCGGGGAGAGAAGTTGGAAGCACATCAGTTGCTGCAAAGGTCTGGGAAGGAGCCCTTCTGTCGGAAAGGCCGGAACAGCAGGGAGGGCAGCTCAGAATGCTCCAGCAGTTCCGAGGGCGTGGAAATGGCTAAGTTGGGAATGGCTGAGTTGCAACATCTGGGAAGACCCCGAACAGGGGGTTTCAAAAAGGAAAATAAAGACTGAGGGGAGAAAGGTGCCAGCCGTGCAGCCCAGCGTGCCTTGCCCGGCATCTGTGTTCAACATTAGCAGCAATTCCAGCCCTCCCTCTCTAGTGAGCTCCCAGTACAAATTCACCTGCTGGCCCTCCAAGGGCCTAGCCTGCAGCTTTCACTTTTCTCCAGGACCTTATGTATATGAATTGCCATTCACTTCATTGTAATATTCCTGCAGGACTAGCTTAGTTTGTTAAAAATACTAAAACTCTTATAAACAGCACTTGTGGAAGATGATACCCACATTAAAAGTAAATATTAGAGATGCAAATACTGTACAGCAGTACTTCATGATATGTGTTCCTGGATGAGTTTGTATAAATAGGATTCAGTCAATCAAATCACATTTAAATTTTACTATAAGAGTTTGTTATTTAATTCAAAAAGTATACAGAGGCTGGCCTCATGGTCTAGTGTTAAAGTTCAGCTGGCTCCACTTCAGTGGCCTGGGTACGGTCCCAGGTGTGGACCTATGCCACTCACCGGCAGCCATGCTGTGGTGGCGATCCACATACAAAAATAGAGGACGACTGGCACAGATGTTAGCTCAGGGCGAATCTTCCTCAAGCAAAAAGAGGAAGATTGGCAACAGATGTTAGTTCAGTGTGAATCTTCCTCAACAAAAAAAAAAAAAAAAAAAAAGTATACAATATATAATTAGCACCATGCTAGGCTAAAGGAAATAGTTCTTTAAAATGCAAATAACCAAGAATCCCTTTTAATTTATATTTATAAGTTTTATAGGCCATTTTAACTACAGTAATTCTGAAATAAAATGCAATTCATAAAAGTTAATAAAACAAATATATAGTATAATTAATTAATAGAAAGTGAACACCTATGTAACCACCACTTAGAACATATCTGAAGATCAAAAGCCCCCAGTGGCCCCTCTCCTTCTCAAATATAACAGTTACTCTCAATTACTCTGACATCCAACAACTGTTTAGTTTTGCCCATTTATATACATCAAATCCAGATAGTTTACACTTTTTTGTGTCTGGTTTCTTTCACTCCTCATTATGTTAGTGAGATTCATTATTGTTGTTGTATTGATCTGTAGTTTATTCATTTTCTTGACTGAATAATATAACACAAATTCCAAAATTAACTGATCCATTTTACTGTTTTGGACATTTAGATTGTTTGCAGTTTTGAACTACTATAAAATGGCTGTTGTATGCATGGGTACATACACAGAAAAGCATGGTACACATACAGAGCTGTGAGCAGAAGTCATTTCCAAGATGAAGCATTTAATAGATGGCACATGACCCTCTACACTCTCTTTCCTGTAAACCATGTGTTCTAGGTGGCACAGTTACAAGATGCAAGCAGACTGGATGCCTGAGTCACAATTTGGAAGGGAGCTGCCTTGCAGACCCACTAGATCTGCAGTGGATTTTGCATGACCAAAAAATTAACTCCTATGTTCCTAGGCATTAAGATTTTGAGTGTATTTATCACTGCAGCACAGACTAGCCTAATCTGACCAATAGAAACAATATAAACATTTTATTTCCAGAAATATTTTTTACAATCAAAAGTAATGATTTATTTTCACATCTGAAAAATTCATCATGCCAATGGGAGATCTTAATTTATTCATTCTAGTTACCAACAGGGTAATGGCAAATGACAAAAAGACATCTAGAGACGGGGCACCAATATCAACAGGTTGGACCATGTCTATGAACCCTTACCATAGTACTAGCTGGTGGGAGAGTTCAGGGATTTTTGTGATTACTGACAAAGACCCATTGGTGGATCAGCTGGTGACTTGGTGACATTTAAATGATTCTCTCATCTTCTCTAGTGAAAATGCCAAGATTATTTGTTTTTCTAGGATGGCATCCTCAGTGGAAAAAAGAGACCAAGGAAGAGTGTGGTCAGGGCTCAGTCAGGAAAACAGCCACTCCAAGGGACGAGAGCAAAAAAGAGGAGCTTTCATGAGTTCCAAAGTTACCAGGGAAGAGGGAAACAGACACTAAGCCCATCCAGCTGAAGTTAGTGCAGGGGATCAGATCTTAAGAGCAGAAATTCTGCACCCAGGCAAGTGCAGCATTTCCCAAATTTACTAGATCCAAGACACAATGAAGATATTGCAACTGTGCCGTCCTGGTGGAATACAAAGGGGAGTACATGAGGGGTAATGCATTCTTAAAAGAAAGCAAAGAAATGGTGTTTCATATTAATTGCTTCAAGAGGTAGTCAAATTTGATTTATGTGTTCTAAAAATATTTAATAGAAAGAGGAACTTACTATTTGCCCCACACAATTCTAGGTGTGAGGTATAGGGATGAACAAAAGTCCCTGACCTCATGGGGCTGGCAAGGGGAGATGGACAGTAAACAGACAGACCAAAACATGCATCGTGTGATCTGGAGCCACACGCTCGAGGGGCCTCTTGCAGTCCCTGACCTCAGTCACATTCTGCCATCCGAGGCCGTCTCTCTACTTCTGGACTTGAATGAGATACTGCATGGTGCAATGCGGGGTCTGCTTTCCTGCATCGCTGCAGAAGATTATTATAAATAGGGCAAGAATTAGTTATTGGTATTTTAGATAAGGCTGCAGGGAGCTGATTAAGTCAAATCTAGAAAGATGGGTCAAAATGAGTGGGGTGTGACAATATTCAACATAAAAGGGACAGCATAAAAATAGGGAGTAAAACTAAAAAGCTTCTGCACAGCAAAGGAAACCATCAATAAAATGAAAAGGCAATCGACTGAATGGGATAAAACAATTGCAAATCATATATGTGATAAAGGGCTAGTATCCAATATAAAGAACTCATACAACTCAATAGCAAAAAAACAAACACTATGATTAAAAAATGGACGAACATCTGAACAGACATTTTTCCAGAGAAGACATACAGATGGCCAATAGGTACATGAAAAGGTGCTCAGCGTCACTAATCATCAGGGAAATGCAAATTAAAACCACAATGAGATACTACCTGTTAGAATAGCTACTCTCAAAAGACAAGAAATAACAAGTGTTGGCGAGGATGTGGGGAAAAGGGAACTTTTGTGCACTGTTGGTGAGAATGTAAATTGGTGCAGCCACTTTGGAAAACAGTATGGAGGTTCCTCAAAAAATTAAAAACAGAACTACCACATGATCCAGCTATTCCACTTCTGGGTTATTTATCTGAAGAAAACAAAAACACTAATTTGAAAAGACATATGCACCTCCATGTTTGCTGCAGCATTATTTACAATAGCCCAGATATGGAAACAATCCAAGTTTCCACTGATGGATGATTGCATAAAGACATTGTACTACATATATACAATGGAATATCATTCAGCCATAAAAAAGAATGAAATCCTGCCATTTGCAACAACATGGATCGACCTCAGGGGCATTATGTTGAGTGAAATAAGTCAGACAGAGACAGACAAATACTCTAAGATCTGTCTTACACGTGGAATCTAAAACAACAACAACACTACAAGTTCATAGATACAGAGAACAGACTAGTGGTTGCAAGAAGCAGGGTGTAGGGAGGTGGAAGACATGAGTGAATTGAATAATTTTTTTTTTTAAAGAAAGTAAAACAAGAGGCAGAAGCTACAGGATACAAAAACTAATATATGGCCAGTGGTCAGGATAGAGCCAAATTTTGTAGGGCCTGAAGCTTGTCAAATTTTGGGGCCTTCTTTAAGAGAAAGCATAAAAATTTAAGAATAGAAAATTAGGTACAAAATAAACATAGATTTAAAATGAGAAATGTGTCACAACAAGCTATAAAATTTAAAAGGCTGACAAACACCATAAACTTTACAAAAATCCACAAGAAAACATTTTAATAAACTGCCTGACCCACCTTGATAATATTATTTTTTAGTATTTTTTAGCTGCACGTCATTCCCCCCAACTTTACTGAGGTATAGCTGGCAATTAAAGGTTGTATACATTAAGTTATACAACTTGATAATTTGATATATATGTATACCTTATGAAATATTCACCCCAATGTAATTAACATATCCATCACCTCACTTAGTTACTTTTGTGTATGAGAACACTTAAGATCTACCCTGTTAGCAAATTTAAGTATGTAATACAGTATTAACTATAGTCACATTGTTGTGCATGAGATCTCCAGAACTTTTTTATCTTGTATAACTGAAACTTTGTGCCCCTTGAACAACGTCTCCCCATATCTCCCTAGCTGCATAGCCTTTGACCACTTTTTCAGTTTTGCAATTTTGTGATATGTTTTCCATGAGAAGAATGGAAATGTACTTCACATGCAGGTACACTTGCTGTTTGAGATACTACCACAGATTTGTGTCCTCACAAAAGTAGGAATTCACATCAATTCTATGTCATGTGATTTCCTCCAAAAATGTATGGTGCATTTATAACTATATATGCTGCATGTGGAGTATATTCCTGACAGGAGTGAACTTCCATTTGACCAGGTGTAGAGGAGAGAGCCAAATCCTCTCTAACAAGACTATGTGTTTTATGATGGCAAGAATTACCACAGACTAGCTTCTGCTTGGTCCATCTCAAACTCTGTTCCTCCTTTGCTACTGGAATCCTTCCAGTGCCAGGGACTGTAGGACAGTTCAGGTAGACACCAACGTGATTCCACAGAGGGTAGTAAGCATGTCACTGGTAGCCATTCTTACACAGCAATAACATACTTACACATAGGAGTTATAAACCGCGTAAATATATTCCATCATGGTCAGGGTTAAGGAGAGGCAAGCCAGGTGCCTGAGGCTCAGAACTTCAAGGGGCACACATCCTCAGGGTCAGGCTGATGTGCAAGGGTGGCTCCCTTAAAATTTTCCCTTGGCACCTCCCTTGCCTCACCTTAGTCTCGGCTGTGTATCCATTAAACCCAAACTAAACGTCTCCCCAACTTCACTTTCCTTGGCTTGATCCCTAAAATGTCCACAGTGACTTCAAAGCTGCTCAATATGAGGGGAAGTGAGAGTTGAAAGAGACAGTACACTTAACTGGTGGTGGTTAAAATAAATTATTATGTAAAATTTACAAAAATCTATAACCATGTGTTCATATTGCTAGGGTCCCCAGGGCTTGGGAAGGGTTCTTTGCAAGCAAAGGGACCCGGATTCAAGCATCTGGCCTCTTGATAAATCCACCTCTCCATTCCCACCACAGCCACTCTTCCAAGTCTGCGTTTATGACGCAGTGTGTTTTTGCTCTCAGGACCATGGTTAAGAGCTGAGGCTCTGGAGCTAGACTATTTGGGTTTGGATCCTGTCACTGCCACTTACCAGCTTGTGGAACTTGAGCACTTCAACATCTCTGTCCTTAGATGAGCTCATCTGTAAAATGAGGATAAGTAACGTTAACACCAAAGGATTTAAGTTCAGGCAGAGTGCTTACAACAGGGTCTGGCACGTGAGAAAGGCTGAATATTTGTTAGCTGTGGCTATTTTTATTATTCTTAGTTGCAGCATCAGTATTTGTGCAGATAGCATGTGCCTCTCCTCACACCATACTGTAAACCCCAAGGATCCTCTGAGTCCTGCCTGGGCCCAGAGAGGCTTCCCTGTTTTCTGAGGCGACTGTTGGCCACAGGTAGGAGGAAGGCAGAGAGGAAAGAGAGAAAAAGGTAAATTTTTTTCAGATGATATTAATGTCACGAAATTATATTTAAGTAAATGAAGGAATTGGGGTTATACAGAAATTTGCTGGTTCATGGCATGCCCAAGATGAAAGTCAAGTGAGCATTAACAGTGGACCTGGCACCCTTCCGCTCCCAAATGATACGAGAATAAATTATTTTAAAGGAAGAAAAATCACACGATGGGCTGAAGCTAGAATTAAAAAAAAAAAGTTGCCTGTTAATTTAGTCTCCTTCAGACGACATGTCCCCAAGACAGTTCATTTCTCCCCTTGGGTCCCACAGCACAGGCGCCGACCAAGAAGGAAGGAGGGGGCGAGGGGGGCGCGCGGCGAGATACCGGGGGAAGCCCAGGCGGCCCTGCCCACGCGGCGCAATCGGGCGGCTCCCCGGCCAGCCCCGCGATGGTGTCCGTCGCTGGCGCTGGGGAAGAAGCTGCGCTCGCCCAGTCCGGCTCTTTCAGGCGTCGCCCCCCAGAGCGGGTGCTCTGGGTCCCCGGAGCCGCCGTCTGCGGTCCGCACCCGCCCGGCGTGGCACGGGCTCTGGCGCGGGTGCAGGGACCCGGCGCGCAGGCGGGGGGCGCTGTGGCCTCGGCTCTGGGACGGAGCTGCCGGGCCGGGCCCGCCTCTTTCCCCTCCCCGCCCGCCCCCGACGCGTCGTGTCGCCGGGAAGCCGGGAGGAGACAGAGCGCTCGGGCTCCACAGCGCGCGGCCCGCAGTCCTCCGACCGCGCGGAGCAGAGTCGGGTGGCGCCGCCGGAGCACGGAGCCGCGACCCTCCCCGGCCGCCTTTGTCCGCGGCCGTGACCGGAACCGCCGCTCTCGGGGCCGGGCACGCGCCCGGAGTGGTCGGTGACAGCTCCTCGTT